>NC_134096.1:99519370-99819370 GCF_000715075.1 Nicotiana tabacum
TTTTCCCCCCACAAGGTTAGAAAGGAGACTTACCTCGCTCCGAAATTCCATAACGGCTCCAACGTCTCTCTAACTCTTCAATTCAAGACAATTGATCTGAAACTAGTCAAACAATGTGCAATTCAATCAAAATATACTCCAATGCTTATAATTAATCAATTTATAACAATTCCCAACTCTACTCTAAAAGTCAATAAAGTCAACCCTCAGGCCCACGTGCCCGGATTTCGAAAAATTTTCGAAGATAAATTTTACTCATAACACCATGAACTCAAATATATAATTTATTCCAATTTTCATGTCCAATTTCGTGGTCAAAATCTAAAAATATCAATTTCTTGATTTTCTACCAAAATTCCAAAATTTTACTCATTTCCATGTTCAAATCCACATATAAACCATGTATTTAGCTCACAATATGTGGGAATTATTTACCTTAACATAGATGATCAAAATCTCCACTTGAAGCTCTCCAAAAATCGCCCTAGCCAAGAGAGAATGAAAGAAAATGGGCCAAATCCCATATAAAAATCATATCTGCCTAGCGCTTCCTCGCACCTGCGGAACAGTTGCCGCTTATGCGGCTCCACACCTGCGGAAAATCCGTTGCAGGTGCGTCTCCAGTTCAAACCAACATCCCTAGCTTCTGCGCCCCAAGCAGCGCATCTGTGCTTCCGCTTCTGCGGGCCTCAAGCACTTCTGCGCTCGCGCACCTGCGCGACCATGTTCGCTTCTGCGGTCCAGGCCTTCTTGGCCAACCTCCGCTTATGCGATTCTTCTCCACGTCTGCGGCTTCGCAGGTGCGAAAATTTCCTCCCACTTGTGCTCCTAGACTTCCCCCACTATAATTGCACCTGCGATGAAATCTTCGCACCTGCGTGAGCGCACCTGCGGCCACTCCTTCCGCAGGTGCGATGGCACCAGATTTCAGCAACATTAGCAGGTCCTAAATTTCAAGTTTCAATCCGTTCTCAATTTGTTTCAAACCCGAGGCCCCCGGGACCCCATCCAAACGTACCAACCACTCCCAAAACATAACACGAACCTACTCGGGGTCTCAAATCACACCAAACAATATCAAAATTGTGAATCGACGATCGAAACCTTTTTTTAAACTTTTAAACTTCGACGAACGCATCCGAATCATACCAAAATATTCCGGAATGACGTCAAACTTTGCGTACAAGTCCTAAATCAGAATACGACCCTATTCCAAGGCTTGGAATCCCAAACGGGCATCGATAACACCAAAGCCCACCGCAAACCAAACTTAAGAAATTCTAAAACCTTCACAATGCCAACTTTCCACAATAAGCGCCAAAATATTCTCGGGTGATCCGATACTCAACCCGAACATACGCCCAAGTCCAAAATTATCATACAAACCTATTGGAACCTTCAAATCCCGATTCCGAGGTCGTTTACTCAAAAGTCAAACCTTAGTCAATTCTTCAAACTTGAAGCTTCCGAAATTAGAATTTTATTTCCAAATCAACTCCGAACTTCCCGAAATTCAATTCTGACCACGGTACAAGTCATAATACCTGAAGTGAAACTGTTCAGGTCCTCAAACCGCCGGACGATGTGCTATAGCTCTAAACGACTGGTCGGGTCATTACAGTTTCTCTCTTGATTCTTCTCTTTTGATTATCTTCGTGATTCGTGTGTTTCTCTAACGTAAGATGATGCAGAATTTCTTGGATGTATCTGATATCCATGAAAGTATGTTGTGGATATTAATAATTATCCGGCCACATCTCGATCTATTTGTGAGTATCCCGTGAGTTTATGGGATATTTGAGATGATCTCGAGAGCCAGATTTATAATTGGTAATTGAAAAATAGCCACAGTTTCAAAAGTAATCGAAATTTAGCATAATGATCTGGAGTTCGAAAACATCCTTAAAAATCCGGGAAAAAAATTCAGCATAATATGCTGGAGTTCGAAATTTTACATATGAGATTCCAGCATAACGTGCTGGAATTTTATGATGTACTGGAGTTCCAACATAATATGCTGGAAGTTCATACGCAAGAGCTCCAATGTTCAACATATTATGGTGGAACTTTTCGTGTGTTGGAGTTCTAACATAATATGCTGGAAGTTTATGTGCAGGAGCTCCATCATCCAGTATATTATGTTGGAACTTTTCGTGTTTCAGTAAAATAGTAGCTATTTTTCAATGACTTTGCAAACACTGACTATTTTTTAATTACCAGTCCGAAAATTGGCTAGCTCGTACTATTTTTTTATTTTTATTGCAGTAACTCATAAACATTAATCTTAAATTCGCCTCTGAAAGCTATCCCTTTAGAAGAAAAGTTTGCAAATTATTAAACAAAAGAGGCAGGCATGTACCTCCATGGAATATAAACATTAATCTTAAATTCTTTTTACGACATTAACTTTCTCTCTTGATAATTTTATGAAAAAGTTGTAGATCCCTACATTTCGTATGTGTCTACCATAACGATTAATCAAATAAGAAAAAAATTTAGTGAAACTTTATTATAGCTATATACTTTCAAATGTTCACTACAATTCATCGATATTCTAAGGAAATTAATTCAACAAAGGGAAAGAAGAAGAGAGGAAAAAGTTGACAGTATGTATCTTATCAAACTTGCGGATAGAACCATTACTTTTCGAATAGGACCTTCAACTTGATCACCAAAACCTGGAAAAAAAACTCATACATGAAACTTTAGCATACCGACCGTAACAATCTCATCGGCCCAAGGGATTCACGATCTCAGAGAAAATGGCGACGTTCTTCATTCTTTTTGACACGGATGTACCACTGCTTGCCAACTTTCTTTCAACTTCACCGGAACCTGACAAAACCTCATCTTCATCGGTCGACATATTGGCATCACCATTAGTAATCACGCAAAAAGACGGGCTGGGCGGGTATATGTACCCTTCCAACTCATGACCTTTATTATCTGCAGCCTCTTGAAGTTGTAATATAAATTCTAGAGTCCTTACAACATCACCCATTGATGGCCTTTGGACCCCTTGATCCCTCAAGCAACGGTATGCCAATTCTGCAAACTTGCTTAAACATTCAGGGGCAATTTGACCTTTCAAGTTAGGATCAATGATCTGTTCAAGATTCCTTTTTCTACAACACCTACAAGCCCACTCTGCCAAATTCACTTGGCCTTTTGGCAAGTTAGGAATTATTGCTGGCCTAGCGCACAACACTTCAAACAGAACCACCCCAAAAGAATACACATCTGATTTTTCTGTCAATTGCTGTCGCTTATAGTATTCAGGATCTACGTACCCAAAACTTCCTTTCACAGCCGTGCTAACATGAGTAATATCTGTCCCACCAAGTGGACCTACTTTGGACAATCCAAAATCTGACACCTTGGCCAACCATTTATCGTCCAATAGGATGTTAGTTGACTTGACATCTCGGTGGATGATCGTGTGTTTGGTACCTGTAGCAGCAAAATCAACTCATTTTTCAAGTAATCCACTCAAGAGTAAATGTATTGGATTATGATTTGACCCAATTAATTAGGTAAATTCGAAATGACTCGTCAAACTATTGGATTAAAATATATCAAATAGTGTAACACAACAGGTCAAAATGCAATCAAACACACAATACCCAAATTGGAGATCTAGAATTACGATTATGTAAATTTGGAAATATAATCTAATAATTTAAGAAAAATAAATTAGCTTTCATATTTTAAGAAAACAAAACAAAAAGGGAGATTGAGTCATGTTGTGCGAACTGACATTGAGCCATTGACCTGTTATTTGACCTATTCTGACCCAAGCCAACAGATATTAAACGGGCTGGATCATGACCTGTTTTGCAAATGTCGTCTGGATTTAATTACTTACCCGAATGGAGGTAATACAATCCTTTTGCTGCACCAATGCAAATGTCAAGGCGTTTCTTCCATGGAAGAGGAACATTATCTGTATTGTACAAGTGATCACGGAGGGTTACATGAGCCATGTAATCATAAACCAATATCATCTCATTGTTATCATCACAATAACCAATTAAGGACACCAGATGTCGATGCCTTAGCTTCGATGATAGCATCTCAATCTCTGCTTCGAACTCGCGAACCCCTTGCCTTGATGAAGGATTCAATCTCTTCACTGCAACTATGGTGGTACCATTATCAAGGTATCCTTTATAAACATTACCAAAGCCTCCATGACCTATCACAAAATTGTCATCAAAATTGTCTGTTGCATTTTTTATCTCTTTTAATAAAAAGTGTCGGCACAGATCGGATGATAAGCCAGAGCCGCCGGTCTTTTGCGTGCACTTTGATGAATTGGGAACACTTGTACCAGACTCTTTTCCCCCATTCCATCGCCGGAAAATAAATAGACCCAGAACTGAGAAAACAGAAATTCCGCCAATCACACCTGCGATGATAGCAACGATGATATGCGATGATTTTTTCTTTTTGTTGATTGGTGGTGAATTGATCGGAACTTGTAAGTGCAATTCAGGATTTGGCACGGCCAGATTTCCAATTGTGTCATTCAATTTGAAAATTTCTAAGCCATTTAAGATAGCATTAGCATAGGCAGCTTTTGTTTCCATGTTAGGGCGCAATTCAAGCAACACATCTTCCTTGCTTCGCCGGCCATCTGTGTCTCTCACATACACCACGTAGTCTCTGTAAACCGGGATTCTCCAGCCGTCGCTCCATTGTATTACATCAGCCAATTTCTCTGCCGTTTGGTTTCCAATGGATATATCAAAAACCCGATAATTCACTTCCTTAACTTCCAGCTGAATCTCACAAAAATGGAGCCTGAACAGATAGTAGAACCCAGAATCTACTGAGAATTTCCAATCCAGGCTCTGGCTGTAATCTGCCATTGTCCTAGAAGATGTGTAAACTATGGTTGGCGTAGTATAAGCCGGGGTTTCAGAAGTGTAAGTGATGTTGACATCTAAATGTGGAGTTTTAAAACCAAGTCCAACAACAAAATTCTGATCTGCAGCCCATTCACGATACATCCCTGTATCCTCTTTGCTTGAAAGCGAATTGCCTCCCACGTTCAGTCTGTACAAAGTTTCAAGAGCAGTGCTGTTATTAATGTAATAAAAATTATTCTGCCCCTGTACCAATTTGATGCCATATTCGTCTCCACGGATATAAAGATCATTTGGCATGGAAACAATCTCAATCCCATTAACAAAAGCATAAGAGTTTGGTGAAGGAGAAAAAGTTATATTGAGTATTTGACTTTCATCAACATTGATGACATATTCTTTTCGAATTGCTTTACTAGACTCATCATCGTCACTAGCAGAGAGAGTGAGGAAAGCGCTGAAGTTACTCAAGAGGGCATAATGATTAGCAGTGACTGAGAAAACAGATTCAGATTTGTTGAATCCAGAGTAGTCGGTCGGATAAAAATAGAGACGGATGAATTTAGTGCCAGGGGAAACAGTGAAATTGTAGGTGAATTGAGATTGGAAAATACGGGCGCTCATATAATAGACTGTAGTGACTTGTCCAGAAGCGTTGGCTGTTGTAGATATGCTTGGAAAATTTGGAGGTAAGTAATCTGGATAGTTGGCATCAGTATTCCATAGACGGTCATCTTCGTCTGTGGCGTCTGATGATGCGCCACAGTTGAGCAAGAAATGGACTGTGGCATTGTACCGTGGCATGAGAGCCATAGTGACTGTCGTGAGATGTAATAGGAGAAAGGAAATCAAAGCAATGACTACCATGGTGTTGTAAGGAAAATTTCTGTATTTGGCTACCATGTCATTTTTATGACTTCTTTGACAATCAACAAATATACTGCACAATTGCCAAGACTTGATTGTTGACTCTTAATTCACTTCAGTTATATATTTCAAATTTTCCATATTGTTGAAAGCTGCAGTTGACCGAGACTATCTCCTTAGTCATTGGTCGTTTTATTTACTTTATTGTTCAAGTTTTGTTAAGAAGAAATATCTTAATAACTTGTTGTAATCAGTTCAATTGAATTGATAGGGTAATTTTTTTTTTTTAATATTATCATTGTACACTACTAAATTCTTATTTAATTTACTGGTTCTACTATTACTTAACCCCTTTCTAGTTCATTATATTATGATGTTAAGTTTAAAGCTATTAATACGTTCTCTAATTCACCTCATTTTTAGAAAGAACTTTAATCTTTCCTTTTCTCTTCACTCAATAGATAAGATCTTCTTTCAACTAGTTCTTGAAGTTCCTAAAAGGAACATACAGATTAATTCAAGTAAAAAGGGTTCCTTATATATAGTTCAAGCGATTGAGCCGCAGCCCGCAAGTAATATGGAGTTTTTCCTGAAGCTTGAAGCTGCATGTGTCAGTTTGTCTTTTTAGCTAAATAATTATTCCATGTAGCAGATGCATCCTTAATGAATGAACCAGAAGGCAAGAGCCTTGTTTAGTCTTTTGAATATTTGTTTTCTTTCTTTTGCTTTTCCCCCCTTCAAATAACCTTTATTAATTGTTGCAAAATAAGTGTTAATTTTGATGTTATGATTGAAAGTTTAAGCACTTCAAAAGAAGAGACTAAACCAATGCGTAAGAGATTCTCGAGTACATATTAGTTACCTTCTTTCTTATATTTATTATTGCACACTTGTTAACATCTCACTCGGTCTGGAATCTATCGTTTTCTTTCTTTTCAATTAAACATCGGCTTTACTTGTTGTAATCAGTTCAATTGAATTGATGGTGTAAAATTTCTTTAATATTATCAAGTATATTATTTTTAAGTTATTTCAGTCCAAGTTGGAGGTCTGTTAGTGTGAGGGGTAAGAGTGAGCCAAAAAACTAACTAGTGCAGAGATTGTGGTAAGATTGGCGAAATATGTTTCTGTTCGAATACTTCTGACTATCATAAATCAAGAAAAAATTAAGTCGATCAGTGAATGCAAAGTATCATTGCTCGAGTCTGGGAAGGTTAGTGTGTATGCAGGTCTTACCCCTATCTTGTGAGGATAGAAAAGATGTTTCAAATACACAGCTCAAAAGAGCATAAGCAACTACTATAACCATATATATATATATATATATATTGGAACCCAATTCAACCAGAAAAATGTATATCTATGAAATGGAGAGAAGTAGGAAGTGTACCACTTAGCAGGTTCAGTAAGGAGTTTATACTTGCATTTCCATTCAATTTGATATTTACAACGAGGGCATACTCCTGTTATGTCTGAGTATGGCCTAAATTAAAAGGCAACACCCGCTAATGGTTCAGGCCACTTCAAATTCTGAAAGGTTTGATCGCCATATATAGAGTAAAAAGTGGGCGTATTTTGGCACCGGAGTTAGGTTTCCAGGTGAATTTTTTCTGGTGCTTCAGCGGCCCGTTCCTTACGTCCCTCGTCTTTTACTCTTCTAAAATAAAGAACTCCCTTCAATGCCTTGATGGAGAACAAAAAAGAAGGTAGTAAAATTAGCAAATAGCCAGTTTACACAGAATATTCTTGTTGCTTAATTTCTTTTTCTTTAATTATTAAACATCACATCTTGAAATTAAAATTTTTAATTCAAATTTTCATGACAAAATAAATATTGGCTAATCCCTGAATAGCCATCCTATCCTATGAATGGATGTTTGTGCACTTTCCCTATAAGTGGACACTCAGTGCCATTTTTACTAAGAAGACCTACTAACTAGATTGTGGAAGCAACTTGTTGGGCTTATATATTGTCACGCCCCAAAACCGAAAAGGCGTGGCCGGCATTCGGTGCCATACTTGGCCTCGACCTACTCATCAAACCTGTATATATAAATGGATTCCAAGGTATCGACCTGTAACTCCGAGGGAGTGGAGCTTACCAACCAAGGTGATATTTGACTCTCTCTACTAGGAAGGTTTATTCAGTTGTCTATTAGTACCTGCAGGCATGAAATGCAGCGTCCCCCAGCAAAAGGGACGTCAGTACGAAATAATGTACCGAGTATGTAAGACAACAAGATAACTAAAATCTGAAATTGAACTGATAATATAATAACTGAAAGTACCTGGGAGTAAAATATAATTTGAAGATATGCTTATCTGCTAATACTGACTCATCTCTCTCAATATAGTAAGTAAAGTAGATGCCCGGCCCTATAAGGCTCGGTATGTGTAGCTACTCTGTCGTAGTAGGCTCGTTCATAGGCGCTCGACCATACTAGGCTCTGTATCTCGACCAACTGGGCTCGCTCATAAGCGCTCGGCCACAGTAGGCTCGATATATAACTTACCATCTGATCAGAGGTTGCCCAGTAGGGGCTTGCCCATCGATTATAGCTTGATGGTGCTGAAAATACTGTAATATTGAATATATATAGACCCTCTGCTCTCTTGACTGGAAGAAAACAATACTTAAACTGAATATTAAGTCCCGATAAGGGAGAACATTGTAAATTCTCAGACTAGGATAATGTGAATAAATTCATGAATACGAACTTCTCTTTATGTCTCGTTGTCAAACATATGTAGTTACGAGATCATGCCAAAATGAAGGAAAGGTTTTGCCTTAACATACCTTAACTCTGTTGAGTCCTTAATACCTTCCAAGAAATTCTTCAAACAACTCAACTCAATCTATCACAACATAAGGAGATTCAAAATCAATGCTAAGTAAAGGCTAAGTCCGCTATTTAAACTAGTAGCTCGTTTACATATATTTGGGCAGCATCTCCCCTGTAACTAGGCCCTCCTCCAATACTATATACCAACAATAATAAGAACACAACAATAACAACATGTAAGCATCATTTTCCAATCTTATCTCCATCACAATATACCACAAAATAGCCCACACATCCTAATCACTTCATACACAAAACGACAACCAAAGTATTGTCAAACAACCTAAAAACAAGTAACGACAAACGACCAGCCCACCATTCTGTCATTATGTGGTATTTCTCCACACACTTTTTCCTCCAAAACTCCATTAAATAGTAGAAAAATAGACAGCCAAAAGGCAACACAAAACAACCCACAAAACAGTCCACTACAAGTCAAATAATTCGAACTCACGGCTTCCGATCACCGTCCCGTGAGTTCTAACTATTAGGAAACGAATTTATCAACCTTCCTTGATATTTAAACACTTAAATACAGAAAGTACACGTTTTTTTAACTATGAAGTACCTTCCAAAACTTAAACTACAAAGAAAAAGAGAGGCGATATAGCGATACTTACGTCGTAGAGATCGTTTTAATGTTATCGCTACTTGGTTTCGTACACCGGATGATAATCTCATTGGAAATCCTTGAGGAGAGCTTGCGAGTAAGGTTAGCGGTCTTATTTGGTCGTGTTCTCTGGAAAATTGAAGAAGGATACGAGATAAGGATATAAATATCCAAAAATATTTTAAAAGTCAAAAGGTGTTACTTGGCACCCTAGCATTGGTCCTTATTCCAATGCTTATAACTTTTTATCTGGGGGTCGTATGAATGTACAGTTAAGAGCATTGAAACTAAATTCCAAGACCTTCAATTTGGTATATAATATGTCCCAAAAAGACCTCATATAGCACACAAAATTTAGTTTTCAAAAATATCTATTACAAGGCAAATCCTTAGTCGGTTTTGCCGCAACTTAAATCCGATTTTTTCCAAACTTTATATTTTCTATCCAAACATAATATATAGTCATACATGAAATTAAACTCATTTAAATCATGATTAACAAGTCTCATATTCATTATACGTCATCTTGGGACGCATAGGGTGTAACAATATTTCACCCTTAGAAACATTCGTCCTCTAATGTTAAACTACCAGAGATCTATAGAAATATTTGGCAGAGTCTCCTCTATAACAGTACTACTACCAATCTAAAGGTTGTGATCTCTCAGTCCGATCCTCCTCCAGAAGCGGAAACAAGTGAGGATACCTAGATTTTATGTCTTCTTCAGCTTCCCAAGTGATCTCCTCAGCATTCTTGTTCGTCCAAAGTACTTTAACTGAAGCTACGTCCTTAGTTCTCAATCTCCGAACTTGTATATCTAGTATAGCAATGGGATCTTCCTCATATGATAGCTGCTCTGTAACCTGAACATCGTTAACTGGAATGACTTTAAAGGGATCTCCATTACACCTACAGAGCATAGACACATGAAAGACTAGATATACATACTCCAATTTGGAAGGCAAGTCTACTCTATGTATAATCTTATAAGGTCCAATATACCGAGCGCTAAGCTTTCCTTTCTTACCGAATCTCATAACGCCTTTCATCGGTGATACCTTTAGGAATACCCAATCAGCTACCTAAAACTCCAAGTCTCGTCGTCGATTATCTGCATAGGACTTCTGACGACTCTGTGTTGCTAATAGCCTTTCCCTTATAAGCTTAATCTTCTCAACTACCTGTTATACCAACTTTGGTCCTACTAACTTAGTTTCCCCAATCTCGAACCATCCTATAGGAGACCTACACTTTCGTCCTTAAAGAGCTTCGTATGGAGCCATCTGAATGCTGGAATGATAACTATTATTATTATATGCAAACTCAATACGTGGAAGATGATCATCCCAGCTACTCCTGAAGTCCATCACACAAGCCCGTAGCATATCCTCCAGTGTCTGAATAGTACGTTCAGTCTGACCATATGTCTGAGGATGAAATGTTGTACTAAGACTTACTTAAGTCCCCAATCCTTTTTTTGGAAGGACCTCCAGAAATTAGTTGTAAACTAAGCACCTCTATCTAAGATAATAGATATAGGGATACTATGAAGTTGTATTAACTCCTTAATGTAAAGCCTTGCATAATCCTCTGCTGAATACGTAGTCTTGACAGAAAGAAAATGGGCTGATTTTGTAAGTCTATCAACAATAACCCATATATAATCGAACTTACGCTGGGTACGAGGTAATCCTATGATGAAATCCATATTAATCACTTCACATTTCCAAGTCGGAATCTCTATAGCCTGCAATAATCCACCGAGTTTATGATGCTCAATCTTAACCTGCTGACAATAAGGGCACTGGGCAACAAACTCTGCTATATCCTTCTTCATTCCGCCCCACCAATATATTTCCCCGATATCATGATACATCTTCTTCGCTCTTGCATGAATAGAATAACGAGAATAGTGAGCTTCTCCCATAACCTGGTGGCACAATCCTGCCACACTAGTAACACATAATCGACCTCGATATCTGAGGTCTCCATCTCATGTAATCTCAAATGGTGTATTCTCCTTTTGAGGGGATGTATCTCTGTAATGATCTAGCACATGATCCTCATACTGGTGTTCCTTCACTTCAGTTACTAAAGAGGATCTTGTCGTGTCCTGAATAGTAACTCCGATATCACCCGAGTCAATAATCGAACTCCAAGACTAGCTAGCTGATGAATCCCATGGGCTATCCCACACTTCTCTAGCTGTAAATATGATATGCTACCCATAGATCTACGGCTGAGGGCATCGGCTACTACATTCGCCTTACCCGGATGGTATAAAATATCAACGCCATAGTCTTTCAGTAGCTCTAACCATATCCTTTGGCATAAATTCAATTCCTTTTGATTGAAGATATATTGAAGGCTCTTATGATCCGTATAGATATCAACATGAATGCCATACAAATAGTGCCTCCACATCTTTAGTGCATGAATCACCGCGGGTCGGGTAATTCTTCTCGCGCTTTCTTAGTTGTCTTTAAACATAAGCAATTACTTTTCATGGTCGTTCTACCACTTGTTGCATGAATACATAACTCATCTCATTGCCCACAAATACTGGAATTTTTTATAACTCATATGATCTCAAATATCAGCTTTGATTTTTACTTCTCGTTCATTAGCCATGATGGTGCCACTTTCTTATGGAGTGCATACAATGTTGTTGTGAGACTGTTGTTACAAGACCATTTCTTCCTTATGTCACTATGCTTAAGTTGAAGCCTTCTTCCTTATTCCCTCAGCTAGTCTTTCTTTGTAGTACTTAAGAGAGACTCTTTGACTCCTGTAAAGCTGCGAGCTTATTACATCGTATAACCGAAAGAATTTTTTATGTTCTTACTCACCTATAATTATCCTTAATTACTTACCTCCATGCCCTTGTGCTCGTAAGGTTGATTCTGAACTGAAATTTTTTACTGTCTTCTCAGTGGCACCATTTTTGTTTCTTTTTCGTAACACTTATACGGTACCTTTAACAACCCCAACTTCTATCTGAAAATTTTTCAACAATTGCGATCTCATATCTGCGAGACTGGATTCCCTATGTTGGGGTTCACTATATTTATCTTGCATGATCTGTTGATTTATTTGTATCCTCTTGTCTAGACATAACTAGACTCTTCCTGAATCCACTACAGACTACTCGTTAGTCCATTCTCATATCTATATTCTGCGTAACCCCTTTTGGGTTATGTCCTTTGTCTTAACTTACCTCTCGTACTGGCTCTTTATGTATCGAGTGTTCATTCCCACTTATTTATTAGTATCATCTTGTGCGTAACCCTTACTGCCTCTCCCCGTCATCATGCTTACATAATGTTCTGGAGTCGTATCATATCCGTAGGATCTGGATAAATGCAATCTCATTCCTTTCGCCTTTCTACCACATTCTTTCTTTACTATTCTATAGTTACCTATAAATGTTTCACTTCTTCATATTTGGTGTCTTTTCACATCTTCACGGACTCTTGCTTGCCTTGCGGTAATCAATCTGTACCAGGGATAACTGAATTTCTTATTCACGAAGGTGACACCTAGTGTAACTGGCACACTTAGTCCCTTAAGCTTAACTTTGCACACAGTGCTCGCTTTAAGGAAGCGTCTTCCTGAATGACCTTTAAAGGTTATTCTTTTGTTGTCCATTCTATTATCGCCGGAACGTGATCTCTAAAATTCTCATGATGCTGGCTATTGTCAAATCATTCGGTCCCTAATTCATATTCATTTTATCTTATTCACCAGCTCATACTAATTTCTATTACTCCGGGGTCTAACATTTCCTTCTGGTAATTATGTTGGAGCCACCAACTTATTTCTCGAAAGAAGGTTATGACTTTATGGCTTATACTCTTTTATTGTCTCAGGGCTTGTAACTTATTGTCTTTTCCTTCACTTGACTATAGAATCTGTAGTACTGTCATATTTTGATTTACCATTATCATCCATTTATCACATCTTACTCATAGTGCTTCATTTACTTTCTTCTTATTCTCCTACTAATATTTCTGTCTATCACCTTATATGAAAACTTCTTCAAAACATTCTTTCACTTTTAGCCTTCTTGATTCACCTCACTGGCTCTTCGGGTCGCCTAACACTCTCTCTTTACTAGGCACGGGAGCCATACAAAGGTAAATATTTGTCCCTTCTAGGATTACAATGCCAATCTTCTGAAATTTCTGAACATTCTAGTATTAATATCTGATTATACTATTTTAGAGTGCATTATTTGGGTGTCTCACAAGGAGAACTATTACCACGTTTGCAATATCCTTCATAAATGTGAGCTAATGATAACAATCCATCAACAATTTGGGTTACTCTAATCCCAGCTGGATGCTGATATCCCATCCTTCTCTTTAAGTATATATGTTAGCTCCCACAGGGCATAACTGAAATGGGCGTTATCAAGTGATTATATCTTTGTTATTGTTGAAAGTAACTCAGAATGCTTATATTTCTCTTCCTGAATTGTAAATACAGATAATCTTCACTAACTGGGTACCTCATATCCTTCTTCACCTAGCTTCTTTTACTTGTTGAAACTTGTATCTACCTTCTGATTCTCTCGTTGCTTTTTTACCACAGGGGTAGATAGATATTCATGCCTACGAGCTCCTTATCAAGAGGATCACACGTCGTAGTACACACATATCTACTGAAGTCCTTACATTTCCTCATTATAAGCATGAAGCAAAATTGAGTTTCTCTGACTCAACTCTTCTGCAGCCATATTCAATCTCTTACCAACTGTCTTTCTGGATGTAGGTATCGTTGTATTACAAATAAAATAAAATTAGGAGTTTGAATTCTTACGACTGGGCTCTACCATACGATCTAGAGTTAGAAGAAAGAGTGAAAGTCCTAAATGCCCTATAGCCTCCCGCTTATAAATGTGGTGCAAAACACACCCATAAACAAGGCTCTACTAGACACGGCTTGTAGACACCCTAGGACAGAACTGCTCTGATACCAAGTTTGTCACGCCCCAAAACTGAAGAGGCGTGACCGGCACCCGGTGCCATACTCGGCCTAAGCGAACCACTCTGTAACTGTGAACTATGGAAGGCAACCCTCAACTTAGGCTGATGAAGCCATATTCTGAATCATCTAAAAATAATGCCTACAACTAGCAATAACAAATTAAACATCTACATAGGGCTGGAAAAGCCACGATGCTAATATAAAAATTGTACATGACTCGTCTACAAGCCTCTAGGAATTGTATCATGGTCGGTACAAGGCCTCGACCTACTCATCAAACCTGTATATATAAAATGGACTCCAAGTTATCGACCTGGTAACTCCGAGGAAGTGGAGCTTACCAACCTAGCTGATGTTTGACTTTGTCTACTAGGAAGGTCTATCCAGTTGTCTATTAGTACATGCAGGCATGAAATGCAGCGTCCCCATCAAAAGGGACGTCAGTACGAAATAATGTACCGAGTATGTAAGGCAACAAGATAACTAAAATCTGAAACTGAACTGATAATATAATAACTGAAAGTACCTGGGAGTCAAATATAATTTGAAGATATGCTTACCTGCTGATACTGACTCATCTCTCTCAATATAGTAAGTAAAGTAGATGTCCCACCCTATAAGGCTCGGTATGTGTAACTACTCTGCCATAGTAGGCTCGCTCATAGGCGCTCGACCATACTAGGCTTTGTATCTCGGCCATTCTGGGCTCGCTCATAGGCGCTCGGTCACAGTAGGCTCGGTACATAACTTATCATCTGATCAGAAGTTGCCCAATAGGGGCCTGCCCATCGATTATAACTCGATGGTACTGAAAATACTGTAATACTGTATATATATAGACCCTCTGCTCTCTTGACTGGAAGAAAACAATACTTAAACTGAATATTAAGTCCCGATAAGGGAGAACATTGTAACTTCTGAGACTAGGATAATGTGAATAAAATCATAAATACGAACTTCTCTTTATGTCTCGTTGTCAAACATATGTAGTTACGGGATCATACCAAAATAAAGGAAAGGTTTAGCCTTAACATACCTTAACTCCGTTGAGTCCTTAATACCTTCCAAGAAATTCTTCAAACAACTCAACTCAATCTACCACAACATAAGGAGATACAAAATCAGTACTGAGTAAAGGCTAAGTCCGCTACTTAAACTAGTAGCTCGTTTACGTAAATTTGGGCAGCATCTCCCATGTAACTAGGCCCTCCTCCAATACCATATACCAACAATAATAAGAACAAAACAATAACAACATGTAAGCATAATTTTCCAACCTTATCTCCATCACAATATACCACAAAATAGCTCACACACCCTAATTACTTCATACATAAAACGACAACCAAAGTAATGTCAAACAACCTAAAAACATATAACGACGAACGACCAGCCCACCATTTCGTCATTATGTGGTGTTTATCCACACATTGTTTCTTCCAAAACTCCATTAAACAGTAAAAAAATAGATAGCCAAAAGGCAACACGAAACAACCCACAAAACAATTCACTACAAGTCAAATAATTCAAACTCACGGCTTCCGATCATCTTCCCGTGAGTTCTAACTATTATGAAACGAATTTATCAACCTTCCTTAATATTTAAACACTTAAATATAGAAAGTACACATTTTCTTAACTATGAAGTACCTTCCAAAACTCAAACTACAAAGAAAAAGAGAGGCGATATAGCCATACTTACGTCGTAGGGATCGTTTTAATGTTATCGCTACTTGGTTTCGTGCCCCGAATGATAATCTAGTTGAAAACCCTTGAGGAGAGCTTGAGAGTAAAGTTAGGGGTCTTATTTGGTCGTGTTCTCTGGAAAATTGAAGAAGGAGACGAGATAAGGATATAAATATCCAAATTTTTTGAAAAGTCAAAAGGTGCTACTTGGCACCCTAGCATTGGTCCTTCTTCCAGTACGTATAACATTTTATCCGGGGCTCGTATGAACGTACGGTTAAGAGAGTTAGAAACTACATTCCAAGATCTTCAATTTGGTATATAATATGTCCCAAAAAGACCTCATATAGCACACGAAATTTATTTCTCAAAAAGATCTGTTACAAGGCAAATCTTTAGTCGTTTTTCCGCAACTTAAATCCGATTTTTCCCAAACTTTATATTTTCTATCCAAACATCATATATAGTCATATATGACTTTAAACTCATTTAAATCATGATTAACAAGTCTCATATTCATTATACGTCATCTTGGGACGCATAGGGTGTAACATATATGACCGGATAAATTTCACAAATGGTCATATAACTATGACTTTTTTTCATCAAAGTCATATAACTTTGTTTTCTCGCACAAAAATCATATAACTATGACTTTTTTTCACCCAAGTCATATAACTTTGTTTCTCACACAAAAATTATAAAACTTTAACTAACCCACACAAAAATTATAGTGGTCGAAAAATAATTTTTCTGTTAGTATTTTCTTATTTTAAGTTTTTTATTTTTTATTTTCAGTCTAATAAATAATTACCCAATTAAAACAGAAGAAATATGAGTATACTTTTTGCCGCTCCTAAAAATAATAGTAAATAAATGTTTTTATATATATGTGTATTATATACATCTAACACACACATTCTCTCTCTCTCTCTCTCTCTCTCTCTCTCTCTCTCTCTCTCTCTCTCTATATATATATATATATATATATATATATATATATATATATATATATATATATATATATATATATATTAGTTTCGGCTAACCGGTTAATCTTATATTGTTCCCTTAAAAAGGAATGACCAGACCCAATACCCATATACGTAAGTTAAAATAATACTAAAAGTGAATTCTTCCCCCATAAAAAATTTAGTTTAGAATGCATGAGATTCTGACAAAACAAAAAGAAGGTATAATTAGAGAGCGTTTGAAATAAAAATGCTATCAATTTGAATAAAAATCTTGAAAAGAAAATAAAAGATAAAAGTATCATGTTTTGAAGGATTTACTATTCACTTTTAGTATTATTTTAATTTATATATATGAGTATTGGGTTGGGGGGCATGTCAGGTTGAGTCATTCCTATTTTAATTGAATTATTATTTATTAGACTGAGTTTGTAAGCCCTCGGCCAAACGAGTATTTTACAGAGAGCCGACAAGGAATTCCATTAATAACTGGCCGTTTTGATCCTTTGGAACAACTCGATGAATTTATTAGATCGTTTTAGGAGGCCCTAATGACTATAGATCGAACCTATCCAATTTTTACAGTACGATGGTTGGCTGTTCACGGCCTAGCTGTACCTACCGTCTTTTTTTGGGATCAATATCAGCAATGCAGTTCATCCAACGATAAACTTAATCCGAATTATAGAGCTACGACACAATCAAACCCGAACGAACAAAATGTTGAATTGAATCGTACCAGTCTCTACTGGGGGTTATTACTCATTTTTGTACTTGCTGTTTTATTTTCCAATTATTTTTTCAATTAAGAAAACGAAAGAGAATAATAAAAAAACCACAAAATAAGAAAATACTACTAAAAATTATATTTTTCGATCACTATAATTTTTGTGTGAGTTAGTAACAGTTTATGATTTTTGTGTGAGAAAATATAGTTATGTGACTTTGATTAAAAAAAAGAAGAAGAAGTCATAGTTAAATGATTTTTGTGTGAGAAAGCAAGGTTATATGACTTAGGGTGAAAAAAAGTCATAGTTATATGATCATTTGTGAAATTTACCCATATATGACCTTATTTATTGTTTTCAGATGCAGAGTGGGGATTTCAAGATTATGAGTTCGGAATTCTAATCGTTTTAAGTTACCGGGTTCTAAATTAATAATGTATACATAACCAATATATTTTTTAAGAAAAATATAAGGTTCGAACCAAAGCTACTGGGTTCGGCCGAACCCGCACACAACCCTTTAGCTCCGCCCCGACCGTTTTGGGCTAGTTTTTGAATGTTGCCCACGGACTTACGAGTCACAAAAGGGCCTAAAATCTATAGCAAGAAGGCGACAACTCATGTTCCTCGTCTCTTGTCTAATATCTAATACTTCCACTGTTACATTTTATACGACGCTCATGGGTGGAAGTAGTGTAGAACACTAGTAATTATGGGTTCATTCGATACGAGTAGCTTTAGCTCAAAGTTTGCCTATATATAAAAAAAAAATTATTAAATAAGTACAAATAATGAATGCTGAATTCAATTTAAATGAAATGAGTCATGGCAAAATTTCAAACTTAAATTCATAAAACTTAAATCACAAATCCACCTATGATAACACTATATTTCTTTTTGATTCATCTCAACAAGAATAACATATTAATGATATGCTCTTATAGCCATAAAAATATCATGACATATTTAAAAAACTCTATCTCGGTGTCTAAAAACTAACATTCTCACAAAAGGTAGGTAGCTAGGGAAATTATGAGTAAATTTCATGGATAGTCATTCAACTTTGTATTCATTACGCAAGTCATTTTTTTTCTTTTTGTTACGTAACAATCATTCAACTTTGTGTTCATTACTCAAAAGTCAATTTTCTTTTTTATGTTACATAAAAATCATTTTACTTTGCTCTATTTATCACAAAAGTCACATTGGCCAGATTTTATAATACTTTACTTGAAAAGTCTATTATTCCCTTGGCTATAGCTCAGTTGGTAGAGCAACTCGTTTACACGCGCGCCAATGTTTTTCAAGGGAGTTCATCATACAATCAGAAAAATTGATCTTGTTGAGAAATCGATGTCTTACTCCATAACTTTGAGGGAACCATAGCCTGACAAAGAGTTCGGTCCAATTTGGACGCCCATTTAGGAGGTGCCAAACAGACCCCATCATTTATTTGAGATCTTGATAAGGTGAATACCCAGTCTATTCAATGCTAGGCATAATGAGTATAAGGACCTCAAAAAAATCTCTTTTCGTCATATGAACTTTAAGGTGTATGAATATGTCCATACATTTAATTTTTTTCATGGCGCTCAATTTGTTTAATCATATTCAGACATGAACAAATTTAAAATATAAAAACAATAAAAAATATTTATTTGAGATAATAAGAATAGATTTGCTTAACAAATGATAGTTTCTTTATAGTTTTTAAAGCTTTATCTGTTAATATTATTTATTTGAAATTATTAATTCGATGTGTCATTGTGCTAAATATAAGTATTTTATTTATTTGATTAATGGGTATGACTTGGCTGATAAATCAGTGAGCTTTGATTTTATAATTTTCATTAAAAATATTTCACTAAGCATGGTTAAGAACATGGACTTGAGATTTGTTCACGGAAATATTACCGACAAATTTAATAATGCTACTTATATATCTTAAAAAGTAATGTTAAGAAAAAATTAAATGTACGAATATATTATAAAATAATAAATAAAATAATATTAAGTTATTTTAATTATAAGTAAAATACTTGGGTTAAAGTATATTATATAGCATATAATATAGAATGTGTTTGTCACGACCCCAAATTCCCTCCGTATGAGGTCGTGATGGCACCTAGTCTCTAAGACTAGGTAAGCCTATCAATGCGGAATAATCATAAATATCTGAAATAAATAAACTACAATTCAAATAATTACAACTCCCAAAACCCGGTAGAAATAAGTCACAAGTTTCTAAGAATTTATTCTCTATACATTAGAGTCTAAAGAAAATAAGGAAGACAACATAGTAAGATAGAAGGGGACTCCGGAGTCTGCGGACGCTGGCAGATATACCTCGAAGTCTCCTCGTACAGCTAGTTTACTGATGCGTGGTCTGATAAGATGTACCTGGATCTGCACAAAAAGATGTGCAGAAGCGTAGTATGAGTACACCACAGCGGTACCCAGTAAGTGCCAAGCCTAACCTCGGTAGAGTAGTGACGAGGTCAGGTCAGGCCCTACTGGAGAATAAATAATGGCATGGTAAAATGTTTAAACAATATTATAAGATAAAATGACAATGAAAATGAATCAAGTAGTATGTCACATATAATTACATCAAATAATGTCAAATAAATACCTCGTGGAAATAAAATAGAATTATTTCCAACTTGAAGAAAATCACAACAATAATCAAAGGCAATTGCGGCCATAAATCAATATCAACAAAGGCACTCCCGAGGTACCGCCTCGTAGTCCCAAATCATAAACAAATTCACAATATCTCATTTTCTTATCTCACCGCGGGAGCCTTCACAATTTATTTTAAGGAAAATATTTTTTCCGAAATAGCATCTCGCGTTTTAACCATCCTTATCACACCGCATGACTTCTAGTAGTTCCCCTACTAGCCACGCGTATCAAGCCACCCTTATCTCACCGCATACGTTCAACACCCAGACCTTATACCACCGCATGCGTATCAATATCACAATATATCACAATTTGCACCTCAAGTGCTTAAATAATTTAACTTGCCAAAATAATTCAACAACAATATTTTTTCACAATAAAGAACTCACGGCTCATGCCAAAATAAATCATCAATAATAGTTTTCCACAATAAAGAGCTCACGGCTTATGTCAAAATAATTTATCAATAATATTTTACCACAATAAAGAGCTCACGGCTCATGTCAAAATAAATCATCAATAATAGTTTTCCACAATAAAGAGCTCACGGCTCATGTCAAAATAATTCATCAATAATATTTTTCCACAATAAAGAGCTCACGGCTCATGTCAAAATCATGTCAAAATAATTCATCAATAATATTGGTGTTACAATAAAGAGCTCACGGCTCATGTTAAAATAATTCAATAATAATATTTTTTCACAATAAAGAGCTCACGGCTCATGTCAAAATAATTCAACAATAATATTCTTCCACAATAAAGAGCTCACGGCTCCCTCACAATGAGTATAAAAATATTTAGGAGTAAATAATTTAGGAAAATAATATTTCAAAATCTTTACTACGTTGCTTCAATATCAAGTTTAAAAATGTCAAATACTTCATATTAATAATATTTAATTTAAAGAAAATCAACCTTCAAATAATGCACAGAATAAAAGAAACCAAGTTTCAACTAAACAGGTAAAACAATTAGTAAGAAAAGATCAAACAAATTTGAAGTATATATCTCAGATCAATGATGAAGAATATAATAATATAAAATAATTTAATAAATGCACAACACTGATCTACACAATTTAAAAATATAATATTTCGCAATTAGCCCGTGTACATACTCGTCACCTTGTGTACACGACTTTCAACACATTTCAATAATCACATTAATATCAATTCTAGGGAAAATTTCCCCCATACAAGGTTAGACAAGTCACTTACATCGACTTGCTCCAATTTAACCAAGTATTATGCCTTTTCCTCGATTTTCCGACTCCGATCGACTCATATCTAGTCATAATTAATTAGATACAGTCAACAAAAACTATAGCAATCAATTTCATAAGAAAATATTACATTTTTATTAAACTCCGAAATTAACTCAAAATTTGCCCGTTGGGCCCACATCTCGAAATCCGGCGAAACTTACAAAATCCGACAACCCATTCAATTACGAGTCCACCCATACTAATTTTATCAAAATTCGATAACAACTCGACCTCCAAATCTTAAATTTTCGTTTTTGGAAGATTTTGCAAAAATCTTGATTTTTCTTCCATAAATTCACGGATCTATGATGTAAATGAGTATGGAACCATGAAATATAATCAATATAGGATAAGGAACACTTACCTCAATATTTTTCCGTGAAAATCGCCCAAAAATCGCCTAAGAACCGTGCTCCAAAAATCCAAAATAAAATGAATGAAATGACCATTTTTGGTCCTTATGTTTCTGCCGATCCGTCACTAAAAGTCCATTTTCCGTCACTAAAAGTCCATTTTTCGTCACTAAAAGTCCACCAGAAACTACTCTACCAGTCTTCCTTCAATTGATCATAACTTCATGTACAAATGTCCAAATGATAAATGGATTAACTTTATGGAAACTATAATCCAACGACTACAACTTTCATGTTTTGAAAATGTTCTGATTCCTTATTAATTGCGAGATATAAGCTTCCAAAGTCGGCTTCACGCATCAGAAATTTCGCCCGCGAAACTGCTCTACTAGCCTTCATTCAATCCATCATAACTTTCTGTACAAATGTCCAAATAATGAATGGTTTAACTTTATGGAATCTATAATCAAACGACTACAACTTTCATGTTTTGAAAATGTTCTGATTACTTATGAATTGAGAGATATAAGCTTCCAAAGTTGGTTCCGCGCACGAAATTTCTGCAACAGAAATTTCCAGCACTCTTTGTCCGAAATCCATTCCGTTTACCTTCCGAAATCCACCGAAACCCTCAGGACCTTAACCAATTATTCCAACATGTCCCAAAATACCATACGAACTTAGTCGAGGCTTCAAACTATATCAAACAACATCAAAACGACGAATCACACCTCAAATCAAAAATCAATAAACTTTGAACTTTCAAATTCTATATCTTGTGTCGAAACGCATCAAATCAATTCGGAATGACTTCAAATTTTGCACACAAGTCATAAATGACATAACTGAGCTATGAAAATTTTTAGAATCGGATTTCGACCCCGATATCAAATAGTCAACCCCTCGGTCAAACTTCCCAAAAATTCAACTTTCGGCATTTCAAGCCTAATTCCACTACGGACTTCCAAATAAAATTCCGATCATGCTCCTAAGTCCAAAATCACCATACGGAGCTGTTGGAATCATCAAAATTCTATTGCGGGGTCGTTTGCACATAATTTGACATCCGGTCACTATTTGAACTTAAACTTTTAACTTTTTATCAAAATTCCATATCTCGGGCTAGGGACCTCGGAATTTGATTCCGGACATACGCCTAAGTCCCAAATCATGATACGTACCTACCAAAACTATCAAAACCCTGATTTGAGTCCGTTTGCTCAAAATATTGACCAAAGTCAACTAGTTGAGTTTTAAAGCTCTAATTCACATTTTAATTCATTTTTCACCTGAAAACTTTCCGAAAAATTTTACGGACTGCGCACGCAAGTCGAGGAATGATAAATAGTGCTTTTCGAGGTCTTAGAATACAAAATTAATTATTAAATTTAAAGATGACATTTTGGGTCATCACATTCTCCGCCTCTAAAACAAACGTTCGTCCTCGAACGGAGTTAGAAAAAGTACCTAAGCTGGTAAATAAGTGTGGATAACAGCTGCGCATATCATGCTCGGTCTCCCAAGTCGCCTCCTCGACCGGATGACCCCTCCACTGAACCTTCACGGAAGCAATGTTCTTTGACCTCAGCTTTCGAACATGCCTATCCAAAATAGCCATTGGTTCCTCAACATAAGATAGATTCTTGTCCAACTGAACCGAACTGAAGTCTAACACATGAGACGGATCACCGTGATATTTTTGAAGCATGGAAACATGGAATACCGGATGGCCGGCAAAGAGACTAGGTGGTAGTGGTACGAAGTCGATCCTGAATCAACTTAACCTTTTCCAGGGCATCCTGAACCAAAGTCTGTACCCAAAAGTCTAGCCTCGCCCGGTTCGAACCAACCCACTGGGGACTGGCATCGCCTACCATACAAGGCCTCGTACGGAGCCATCTGAATGCTTGACTGGCAACTGTTGTTGTAAGCAAACTCCGCAAGTAGTAAGAACTGATCCCAAGCACCCCCAAAATCTATCACACACGCATGAAACATATCCTCCAATATCTGAATAGTGTGTTCGGATTGCACATCCGTCTGAGGGTCAAATGTTGTACTCAACTCCACACGAGTACCCAACTCTTGATGTACAGCCCTCCAAAATCATAAGGTAAAATGTGTACCCTAGTCAGAGATGATAGATACCGGTTCACCGTGAAGTCTGACAATCTCGTAAATATATACCCGAGCCAGTTGCTCTGAAGAGTAAGTAGTAATCACAGGAATGAAATGAGCTGACTTGGTCAATCTATCCACAATCACCCAACTGCATCGATCTTCCTCCGAGTCCGTGAGAGCCCAACAATGAAATCCATAGTGATTCGCTCCCATTTCCATTCTGGAATTTCCAACTTCTGAAGCAATCCACCCGGTCGTTGATGCTCATATTTCACCTGCTGACAATATAGGCATCGAGCTACATATTTCACTATGTCTTTCTTCATCCGCCTCCACCAATAGTGCTGTCTCAAGTCTTGATACATATTTGCAACACCCGGATGAATGGAGTACCGCGAACTTTGAGCCTCCTGGAAAATCAAGTCGCGCAAACCATCTACATTTGGCACACATAGCCTGCCCTATATCCGTAATACATCTTCATCTCCAATAGTGACTTCCTTGGTATCGCCGTGCTGAACTGTGTCCTTAAGGATAAGTAGATGGGGGTCATCATACTGACATTCCCCGATACGATCATAAAGAGAAGACTGAGAAACCACACAAGCCAAAACTCGACTTGGCTCGGAAACATCCAAACTGACAAATTGGTTGGCCAAGGCCTGAACATCCAAGGCCAAAGGCCTCTCTGCTACCGGTAAATATGCTAAGCTGCCTAAACTCTCCGCCTTACGACTCAAGGCATCGGCCACCACATTGGCCTTCCCAGGATGATAGAGAATGGTGATATCATAATCCTTAAGCAACTCCAACCACCTCCGCTGCCGCAAGTTAAGATCCTTCTGTTTAAACATATGTTGTAGACTCCGGTGATCGGTGTAGATCTCACAATGGACACCGTACAAATAATGCCACCAAATTTTTAATGCATGAACAATAGCTTCTAACTCCAAGTCATCTGCATAATAATTTTTCTCATGCACTTTTAACTGTCTGGACGCGTAGGCAATCACCCTACCGTCTTGTATCAACACTGCGCCGCGACGAATACGCGACGCGTCATAATTTACAGTATAAGATCTCGTACCTGTAGGTAATATTAATACTGGGGCAGTAGTCAAAGCTGTCTTGAGCTTTTGGAATCTCTCCTCACATTCCTTGGCCCACATGAACGGAGCACCCTTCTGGGTCAATCTGGTCTTAATAGTTGTTCATAATCAATTACAAAATCATCAATTAACCTCACGTTGACAAAAATCTCGTTGCAAACCTTCACAATACTGATAACTAGATGCGAGGTATGAAGACCTTATAATTATTTACCCGAATTAATGAGTCACATTTAACATCACCTGGGCGGGAACCTACTTCGTAGGTTAAAACTCAATAATTACAACACAAAATTGGCAAGTATGCACAAAGAATTTCATATAGAATTTTGAAATAAGCCCAACAGATATGACTCCCTATTAGTACTATAGTACAAATTTAATTTCACAAGGGAGAACTTAAATAGAAGAATTTTTCCTCACAAGGATCTCGTCCTTATATAACTTCCACCATAGCTCGTAGCCCGATTTAAATATATCAATTTATATAAAAATGTGAGGATCTTGTCCTCAGTTCTGAATCACAAGTAATATGCACATCGTGCCAATTGAAAATTTCCATTTTCTCCTTTTAAATAATTTCGGTTACACCAAATCACAACACATAATGAACCCCATACCGGTAGGGCATATAATTCACAATTTTCAATTAATTAATCAGAATTTACATCAAAATTTATCGAAATGAGTAACAGAAAGCCACATTTAGCCTCGCAGCTCTTATTAGTGACCAACACGAAATGATAGGCATAGTTATCTCCATAAAATCTCCCAACAGGGGTAAACACATAAGTAGATTATAGAATTATGAAGCTCATTCATAGGTGGAGCACAATAGGAGGACTCATCTCGATACTCAAAATCGAATCAAGTTAAGGAAATTATTCTTTTATATTATATCAAGGTCGTACCTGTAATGACACCAACTGATGTAGCAACCTCCGCCATACCATAAAACAAATATATCAACGGCTGGGTCTCCACCTCTAGGACGCTTTCTACCCGTCTGTCCTCCACCCTTAACTGGTCGTGTGGGTGGTGTAGTAACTGCAATGGGGCACGTAGCCTGAGTGCTTTGATGAAATATGTCTCTCCCAAGTTTGGGACAATTTTCTCATGATGTGCCTAGTATCACCGTATTCATAACAACCCTTTTGCGGGTTAGGCTGCTCATATTGAGTCTGTGCAGATAACTGGAATAACCATTGTAGGAACTCATGTCGGTGGTGCATTAAAAGAACTTACTGGAGCACCCCGAGTAATCCGATGTGCGGACTGGGTTGGCCGACTGCCCGAGCCCCCTCCATAATGATTTATACTTGCAGAGTAGAATCCACTGAATCCCCCAGAACCTCGAGACATCTTGGTCTCCTTAGTTTCCTTTTTCCTCTCCCCGAACACATTCTAATATCTTGGTAATTTTTATAACTAGCAGAAATGAAGTATCAGCTTGTAGATCCCGAGTCGTACAAAATTTTACGATCATAATTGAGTCCTTTAATGAGTCTATGGACTCGCCCTCTGGCTGTAGGAAGCAAAGTAGGAGTATGACAGACTAACTTGTTGAACTTGATGGCATATTCTGACACCGTTAATGATGACCTGACGCAACCGTTCATACCCTATGCGCCACGCATTACGGAGAGTCCAGGAAACAAATCTTTCAAAAGCATTTCTGAGAACTGAGCCAAGTGGGCGGTGTTGCATTGGCTGGTCTGCCCTCTTCATAGGCTTTCCACGAACACCGGTGGAGAATTATCTCTCCCAAGGCAAATTTCTTCTTTTGTTATGCTGACTCAACACTGTTGAGCCGACCAATTTCCTAACATACTCTTAGATTCTTCTTTGGGGTAACCCTTACCCCTATTTATACACAACAATCACAAAAGTAGAGCTCCATACAGACAAATCTTGTCACGAACCACATAGTCCAGACTCTCGTCAACAAGTGTACTTACTCCGAAGCACCCCCAAAATACGCAACAGTGACATCCACTCTGAGTAGACCTTCTATAAATTTTGAGTTTTTTTCTATAACTCCTTTGGTATTGAAGTATAGGATTATTAAGGAGGCAGACATACCGCAAGTCCCAACCTTATCCTCTACAAAATCTCAGGTCTTAAACATGTGTAAATTTTAGGGAACCTTTCAGTACCACATATATATATTTCAGGCCAAAATTGATATAATACATGACCCCGCAATCCACCCATTGGTAGTGGACTCCCCCCACTCGGCGCGAAATCATAGGTCACAACGTCCAATGATCCTCAATAATAACCTTCACATCTTGTATAAATCAACCAGACACCAACGTCCGTTGCAACCCCACATGATTCACTAGGTGATCTCTCAATACGCCCGCATCTTCAGTCGGAACCACGCATTGAGGCAATGTTTGAGCATCTCTGGCTCCCTTATAGTCCATATGCGGCATCACGAAGCATCGACGCACAACTGATACCGAGTGCGCAATGTTATACACGAGTGGATACAAAAGAATATAAGATATATGTTTCAAGAAAAATCAATGCCGCACGATAAGGAATCAAAGAAGTGAATATTTCCTAACAGTTCCATAGCCTCTCGAAGATAAGTACAGACGTCTCCGTACCGATCTGCAAGACTCTACTAAACCTGCTTGTGACTCATGACACCTATGAACCTAGTGCTCTGATACCAACTTGTCACGATCCCAAATTTCCTCCGTAGGAGGTCGTGATGGCACCTAGTCTCTAAGACTAGGTAAGCCTATCAATGCGGAATAATCATAAATATCTGAAATAAATAAACTACAATTCCAATAATTACAACTCCCAAAACCCGGTAGAAATAAGTCACAAGCTTCTAAGAATTTATTCTCTATACATTAGAGTCTAAAGAAAATAAGGAAGATAACATGGTAAGATAGAAGTGGACTCCAGAGTCTGCGGACGCTGGCAGATATACCTCGAAGTCTCCTCGTACAGCTAGTTTACTGATGCGTGGTCTGATAAGATATACCTGGATCTGCACAAAAAGATGTGCAGAAGCGTAGTATGAGTACACCATAGCGGTACCCAGTAAGTGCCAAGCCTAACCTCGGTAGAGTAGTGACGAGGTCAGGTCAGGCTCTACTGGAGAATAAATAATGGCATGGTAAAATGTTTAAACAATATTATAAGATAAAATGACAATGAAAATGAATCAAGTAGTATGTCACATATAATTACATCAAATAATGTCAAATAAATACCTCGTGGAAATAAAATAGAATTATTTCCAACTTGAAGAAAATCACAACAATAATCAAAGGCAACTACGGCCATAAATCAATATCAACAAGGGCACTCCCGAGGTACCGCCTCGTAGTCCCAAATCATAAACAAATTCATAATATCTCATTTCCTTATCTCACCGCGGAAACCTTCACAATTTATTTTAAGGAAAATATTTTTTCCGAAATAGCATCCCGCGTTTTAGCCATCCTTATCACACCGCATGACTTCTAGTAGTTTCCCTACTAGCCACGCGTATCAAGCCACCCTTATCTCACCGCATGCGTTTCAACACCCAGACCTTATACCACCGCATGCGTATCAATATCACAATATATCACAATTTGCACCTCAAGTGCTCAAATAATTTAACTTGCCAAAATAATTCAACAACAATATTTTTTCACAATAAAGAGCTCACGGCTCATGCCAAAATAAATCATCAATAATAGTTTTCCACAATAAAGAACTCACGGCTTATGTCAAAATAATTCATCAATAATATTTTTTTACAATAAAGAGCTCACGGCTCATGTCAAAATAAATCATCAATAATAGTTTTCCACAATAAAGAGCTCACGGCTCATGTCAAAATAATTCATCAATAATATTTTTCCACAATAAAGAGCTCACGGCTCATGTCAAAATCATGTCAAAATAATTCATCAATAATATTGGTGTTACCCACATGTTCAGGATCTTATACAGTATACTGTGACGTATCCCGTATTTGTCTGGGTGCGGTATTGATGCAGGGTGGCAAGGTTATTGTATATGCTTCGCCGCAGCTGAAGGTTCACGAGAAGAATTACCCTGTTCATGATTTAGAGCTGGTAGCCATTGTTCACACGCTAAAGATTTGGAGGCACTATCTTTACGGCGTGCCATGTGAGGTATTCACTGATCATCGGAGCTTGTAGTATTTGTTCAAGCAGAAGGAACTCAATTTGAGGCAGAGGAGGTGGATGGAGCTATTGAAAGACTATGATATCACCATATTGTATCATCCCGGGAAGGCCAATATGGTGGCTGATGCTTTGAGTAGAAAGTCAGTCAGTACGGGTAGCCTTGCATATATTCCAGTTGGTGAGAGACCGCTTGCATTGGATGTTCAGGCCTTGGCCAACCAGTTCGTGAGGTTAGATGCTTCTGAGCCCAGCCGTGTTCTAACTTGTACAGTTGCTCGGTCTTCCTTGTTTGAGCGCATCAAAGATCGGTAGGGTGATGATCCTCATTTACTTGTCCTTAGAGACACAGTGCGGCACGGGGGTTCCAAGCAGGTTACTGTTGGAGATGACGGAGTTTTGAGGATGCAGGGTCATATTTGTGGGCCTAATATGGATGGACTTCGTGAGTTGATCCTTGATGAGTCCCACAATTCCCAATATTCTATTCATCCGGGGGCCGCCAAGATGTATCAGGACTTGAGGCAGCATTATTGGTGGAGGCTGATGAAGAAGGACATAGTTGCCTATGTAGCTTGGTGCCTAAATTGTCAGCAGGTGAAATACGAGCATCAGAGACCCGGTGGTTTGCTTTAGCAGATGGAGATTCCTGAGTGGAAGTGGGAGCGTATCACTATGGACTTTGTTGTTGGACTCCCACGGACTCATAGGAAGTTCGACGCCGTGTGGGTTATTGTAGATAGGCTGACTAAGTCAGCGCACTTCATTCCTGTGGCAGTTACCTATTCCTCAGAATGGTTAGCAGAGATTTATATTCGTAAGATCGTCCGTCTTCACGGTGTGCCCGTGTCTATCATTTCTGATTGAGGTACACAGTTTACCTCGCACTTTTGGAGGGCAGTTCAGCGTGAGTTGGGTACGCGGGTTGAGTTGAGCACAATATTTCATCCTCAGACGGACGGGCAGTCCGAGCGTACTATTCAGATCTTAGAGGATATGCTCCGCGCTTGTGTTATAGACTTCGAAGGATCGTGGGATCAGTTCTTGCCCCTTGCAGAGTTCGCCAACAACAACAACTACCAGTCGAGCATTCAGATGGCTCCCTATGAGGCATTATATGGTAGGCGGTGTCGGTCGCCAGTTGGGTGGTTCGAGCCGGGAGAGGCTAGATTGTTGGGCACAGACTTAGTACAGGATACCTTGGATAAGGTCAAGATTATTCAGGATCGACTTCGCACAACTCAGTCCAGGCAGAAGAGTTATGCCGACCGTAGAGTTCGTGATGTTGCATTCATGGTCGGAGAGAGAGTGTTACTTCGGGTATCACCCATGAAGGGTGTAATGAGGTTCGGAAAGAAGGGCAAGTTGAGCCCTAGGTATATCAGACCTTTTGAGATTCTGGAGAGAGTGGGAGAGGTGGCTTACAGGCTTGCGTTGCTGCCTAGTTTAGCAGCTTTTCATCCGGTATTCCATGTGTCCATACTTCGAAAGTATCACGATGATCCGTCCCATGTGTTAGATTTCATCTCTGTCCAGTTGGACAAGGATTTGACTTACGAGGAGGAGCCGGTGGCAATTCTATCCCGGCAAGTTCGCCAGTTGAGATCAAAGAGTTACCCTTCAGTTCGAGTGTAGTGGAGAGGTCAGCCTATTGAGGCAGCTACTTGGGAGTCCGAGTCCGATATGCAAAGTAGATATCCCCACCTTTCCACCAGCCCAGGTACTTTTCTATGTCCGTTTGAGGACGAACGGTTGTTTTAGAGGTGGAGAATGTGATGACCCAAAAGGTCATCTTATGCTTTAGAACTCGAATCTGCGCTCTTAAGCCTTAAAAATCTCATTTTTACCCTCCTCGATTTGCGTGCGCAGTCCGGGGCAGGTTTCCGGAAAGCTTTTATGTTAAAAACTAATGAAAATAAGAATTTTTGCCTTAAAAGTTGATTTTAGTTGACTTCGGTCAACATTTTTGGTAAATAGGCCCGTATCCGTGCTTTGACGATCCCGGTAGATCCGTATCGAATTATGGGACCTGGCCGAAATCGAATTCGGAGGTCCCTAGCTTGAGTTATGAATTTTTGATGAAAATTAAAAGTTTGAAAATTATTTATTTTTAAGAATTGATTGATATTTGGCATTGTTAGTATCGGGTCCGTATTTTGGTTTTGGAGCCCGGTGCAGGTTCATTATGATATTGAAGACTTGTCGGTGAAATTTGGTGAGAAATGAAGTTGATTTGACGTGATTCGGATGTCCAGTTGAGAAAATAGAAATTTTAAAGTGTTCTTGAGAATTTCATTTGATTTGGTGCTAAATTCGTAGTTCTAAGTGTTATTTTGGCGATTTGATAGCGCGAGCAGGTCTGTATGATGTTTTTAAACTTGTGTGCATATTTGGTTTGGAGCCTCGAGGGCTCGGGTGAGTTTCGGATAGGCTACGAGGTGATTTGCACTTAGAAAATCTGAGATTTTTGCTGCAGCAGCAGTTCTGGTGTGCCCTTCTTCGCGTTCGCGTATGTAGTATCGCGAACGCAAAAGGTAAAATGGGGAGAGGGGAATTTTCTTCTGCGCGAAAGCAGAGGACTGGTCGCGAACGTGAAGCGTTGGGGGTGGTACCCTTCGCGAACGCGATAGTTTAAGGGACCTGGGGGAGGGGGGGTCATGTTCTTCTACGCGAATGCGTCCACTGGGTCGTGAACGCGAAGGCTTGGGGGGAGCTGCCTTACGTGAACGCGTAGAATGACTCGCGAACGCGAAGGCCTTAGGCCGCTGTACATCGCGATCGCGACAGGCCTCTCGCGAACGCGATGAAGGCCTGTCCAGTGACTTAAAATAGACTCCAAACACGGGTTTAAGCCATTTCTTCAATATTTTTCAAGAACCAAATGGGTAGAGGCGATTTTCAAGAGTCATTTTCTTTCCCCAAAGTGTTGGTAAGTGATTCTAAACTATTTTCTTTCAATTACCCATTACATTTTATGAATTATCAACCTAAAATCTAGAGTTTTCACGGTAGAATTAGGGGTTCGGGTAGAAACTAGGGATTTCGGAAATTTGAGGATTTAGACCCCAATTTGAGGTCGGATTCCAAAACTAATTACATATTCGGGCTCGGGGGTGAATGGGTAAAAGGATTTTAGTCTGAACCTCGGGTTTTGACCAAGCGGGCCCGGGGTCGATTTTTTGAATTTTTGGAGGAAAATTTGGGAAATTTAATTTATGAAATATAATTGATTCCTTTAGCAATATTTGATATTATTGAGTCATTTTTGAATAGATACGAGTGGTTTGAAGGTGAATTCCAAAAGAAAAAGCTGTAATTGAAAATTAAGTGGCCTTCGGAGTGAGGTAAGTGTCGTGTCTAACTTTGGCTTGAGGGAATATGTACTATGTGTTCATTTGCTACGTGTTTGGTTGTTAAATACGATGTATAGGTGAGGTGACGAGCATCTATGCGTCGTTGTCGAGTCATAGCATGCGAGTGAAATTCTATTCTTATCTATTTTGTAGCCTTAAATTCTACTATCTATGCTTAGTGGGTTATTTAAAATGTTGGGTGACTCATATCTGGTTTCACTGAGATTTGGTAACTTTCGAATATTGATTCAAGGTTGAGATTACATTGTGCTATTGATTATGGGTAAAATACTGGTTTCTTTGTGATACTCTTCTCTATCCATTTTTATTGATTCTGTGATTGATGAGGAGGAGTGTAAAGCACGAAGGGTGATGCCATGCATGCATTATTTATATTATGAGAAAGAGTATAAAGCACGAAGGGTGATGCCGTGTATATTATGAGAGGTTTAAAGCACGAAGGGTGATGTCGTGTATATTATGAGAGGTTTAATACACGAAGGGTGATGTCGTGCTGTTCTATTTATTTATTTGGTGAGGTTGAGAGTAAATGCACGAAGGGTGATGCCGTGCCGTTCTATTTATTTATTTGGTGAGGTTGAGAGTGAAAGCATGAAGGGTGATGCCGTGCAGTTTTTCTTTGCTGTTTTTATTTGCTCAATTTGTTTAAGGATTTTCGGTTTAATTCTGTATTATTCTCACTCTTTACATTGTATTCCCCCAGTGTATGTCCTCTTCCCGTTATTTCTGCGTTATTTCTTTATTTACTGTTGTTGCCACTAGCATGATTATACTGTTCAGGTTATATGTGGGTGTCTTGTCCTAGCCTCGTCACTACTTCGCCGAGGTTAGGCTCGGTACTTACCAATACATGGGGTCAGTTGTACTGATGCTGCACTCCGCACTTTCTGTGCAGATTTTGGTACCGGCTCAGGTTGATCGAGATTTGGCTATTGGTCCGCTGTTCGGAGACTCAAGATAGATCTGTCGGCGTTCACAGACCTTGAAGTCCCCGTCTATCTTTTATATTCTACTGTTTTCTTTCATTCAAACAGTTGTATTTTTTTCAGACTATTACTTGTAGTAAATTCTAGAATGCTCGTGAATTGTGACTCCAGATCCGGGTAGTAGTAATTAATACAGTTTTATAATATTCTACACTTATTATATTTTATCTTAGTTAATTAGTGTTATTTGCTGAATGGAAATAAGGAATTGATTTAATGATTCTCTAACGTTGGCTTGCCTAGCAAGTGAAATGTTAGGCGCCATCACGGTCCTGTCGGTTGAAAATTTCGGGTCTTGACAAATACGTGTTCTCCAATCGAAACGTGTATCGATCATTTTACCTTTTAAAAATAAATTTTAGAATTGTTATAAAACTATTATTTTCTAATATAACAACAAATGGAGTTAATCAACATTAGAATTATTTAAATACTAATTCTACTTGAATAATGATATATCAAAACTAAACATACTCTTTCAAATATAATTCTGAGTCATTCTCCGGTGTATTTTACTAGCTTACTTTAGTATTCTTTTTGAATGTCTTTTCTCATTTTTAGGGCACTTTGGTTTTGTCATCTGAAATTAATAGATTATTAGTTGTTTGCTATATGTGTGACGTTTTATCCACTATTTATGTTTTCAATGACTATGTGTACTACTGAAACTGAAAATGAAGCATGCTAACTTTATTTATTAAAAAAGTGGCATAAATTTTAAGGTGATTTATTAACTAATGATTGAGGATTTCTATGAGACGTTTTTTCTTAATTGAGTTAGTTATACGTACAATGTCAATATTAATGACTATTGTCAGGAACTTATACTTTTATTTCATAACTCAAACACTCATTGAGATAGGATACACGCGCGATGTGCGTACCCTGAACGATTTTTTTAATTATATTGAACGTAAAATTCTTATTGGATGAAAATTATAATTACAATTAAATATTTAAAACTTGGGATATTATGATTTGAATCAACAACAAAAAAATCTCTTTAACATTAAGAACAATCCTAATTAACAAAAAAAGTCTTTGATTTAACTAATTTGTGAAAAATCTAAGTCATTCTTTTCGAAATTTATAATAAAATAGATTATAATACAGTAGTAAGAGTCAAACGGTTAAAAACAATAAGAATGAAATACTAGAAGACAAAATATATTCTAAGTTAGTTGCCATTAATTAATTTTCTTTTTGGTATTCGTTTAAATAAATGATAACTCCCTATACTTTTCTCTGTACAAAGTTACTTATTTTAAAACATTAACCTAATGTAGACATTTTAAAACTTAGTATTAGATAACTTGATTTACATGTTCTTCATATACACATATTTTACTGATTGACGCTAACCATACGTGCAACACACGTACACTAAAGTTAGTTATATTAAAAGCACGAAACCCTTAGTGAAATGCCGTTCACCTTTTTTACCCTCTAAAATAAATTTTATATTGGACAAAATAGTCATTTAATTATTTTTCTAATATTTAATTAGGAGTTTTAAATCAACTAAATTTTAATTATTAAATCTAATTTACTTATTTAGACTTTGTAGAAAATCTACAACATAAGATCACTTAAATTCCACGAAACTAAAAACTAGCTTCCAAATACCCTAACAAATCAACAAAGCATAATTCGCCCAAGAAAGTTCATGGTTGGAGGAAAGATTTATAATTTGGAACCCCCAACGGCGTAACAAGGCTGGTGCGGGGAAAAAGGAGCGTGAGTTCTGCATATCGCTCAGGTTCTTCCAGAAGTCCACATAAGTATCTTTTGTTTTTATTTTGTTGTCAAATCTTAATTGGCTAAGCATATATTTCAGAGCGCAGTTTTCTCAATTTCTTTTCTTTTTTTAATCATTCTTTTAATTCGTAAATTTCCATGCTTAGTTGTTAATTGTAGAGTTTTCTTTCAAATAGTTATATATAGGTAGGTGCAATTCTCCTTTTTATATTTTTGTATAGATAGTTATTTATTTGGTAAATACGCCATCCATATATATAATTCTTTAGCTTTAGGATGGGAGAGTTGTTACGTATAGGCTATTTTACTACGTAAACTAATAATATTCATTAGCTTCCGACCAAAAATAAATATTCATTAGTTTAGAATATATCTGTCACGACCCATAATCCAACTAGCCGTGATGCCATCGAACCTCACCCGCTAGGTAAGACAAATAACAACAATCCGATTCAATTAATATTTAAGTGACTCTAATACACTTTCCAAGGACTGGTAGTACAAATCATGAGCTTCTAAGATTAGAATTTACAAAGCTGGTGTGAAATAAAAATACGTCATCTGTTTGAAATGTACATGAACAGATTTAAAAATTCTAAAGCTACCTAGAACAAGAGGCAGTTGTGACTGGATCGCAGGTACATCTTCAATGCTAGCTCCCGCCATGTACGGCAGCATCAACATCCAAAATCTACACGCAAGGTGTAGAAGTGTAGTACGAGTACAACCGACCCTATGTACTCAATAAGTAACAAACCTAGCCTTAGGTTGAAAGTAGTGACGAGTTGGGACAAGAGTCAGAGTCCAGCTTCAATAATTAATAACATCTCATAACAATACAATTTAAAGCAGCACATGTAATAACTCAATAATAAAATACTCAGCTCGTATAAAATTCTGGAAAAATAAACATTTTCTTTCCAATATAACTAGTAAAACTCAAATCTTTTGCTGAAAGTCACCGAAAATATGAGTAGGTCTGAAATATGTGATTTTTCTCAAAAACTTTAACGACAGATAAGAAATCTCATTATCCGATGGCATGAGAAAAAATACTCCTCTATGCCTACATATCAAGTATGCATGTCTAATGCAATGCAACACAATGATGAACTTATGTACTCACACTCTCAGAGTAATCAATCTCACAGTACTGTGTATGGCCAATCCAGCCCAGGGAAGATCCATCCCAAATATATATACATAATAACTAACATTCAGTCACTCAGTACTGTACAGGGCCAATCCATCTCAGGGAACTCCATCTCGAATATAAATAAATAAGGCAACTCCATGCCCAGGGAACTCCATCCCAAATATAAATAAATAAGACAACTCCATGCCCAAATATAAATAAATAAGGCAACTCCATGCCTAGGGAACTCCATCCTAAATATAAATAAATAAGGCAACTCCATGCCCATGGAACTCCATTCTAAATATAAATAAATAAGGCAACTCCATGCCCAGGGAACTCCATCCCAGAAGTGAATATATATGGCAACTCCATGCCCAGGGAACTCCATCCCAAATATAATATTCACTGCGCTTACTGTGGGGGGTGCAGACTCCGGAGGGGCTCATTGAGACCAAGCGATATAATAAGCCAGGTCAAGGCATAAATAAATAAAAATATGTTGCGGCGTGCAGCTCGATCCCATAATATCCTCACAATCAGGCCCTCGACTTCACTCAGTCATCAATCTCTTCAGTCTCTCGAGCTCACAATGTCATGAAACGAGCCCAAAATGATGATATGATGTATCAATAAATAACAACAGAGACTGAGATGTGATATGCAATGAATGGATATGACTGAGTATAAAATTACAGTTTAAATATATAATTCGACAGTAGAAATGACCTCAGTGGGTTCCAATAATACCAACATTTGCCTAAGCATGATTTCTAACATGAGTCACAGCTCAGTTTCTCTAACACATGAAAAATACATGGAAAAATACAAGTTAATTGACTATACAACTCTACGGAATTGACTGAGTCACAATTTCTATGGTGCACGCCACACGCCGTCACCTAGCATGCGCGTCACCTCTAAACAAATCACATAACACATATAATCAGGTTTCATTCCTCCGATTTCTCTTGAAACATCAATAATCTAACGCCAAAAATGAAGATTAATTCATAAAATATAATCACAATGGATTCAAGAACACTTACCCCAAGTCGTGTGGTGAAATTCCTCTCCAAGGTCACCCAAACCGAGCCCTAAAATCCGAAAATGAAGAAAGAAACCAAAGACCTTGAATTATAGGTTCTGCCCAGGCGTGTTCGCTTTTGCGAATAAAATCGCGCTTCTGCGGCGTCGCTTTTGCGGTGAAGCTTCCGCTTCTGCGACTGCCTTCACTCCTGTGGACAAGAAGTCCACTTCTGCGGACTTGATTCTGCGAAGAAATTTTTCGTTTTTGCGAAGCAGTTCACCCCCTCATTTTTCGCTTCTGCGGCCAAACCTTTGCAGGTGCGCGTCCGCTTCTGCGATCAGCCATGCGCATCTGCGATCCCTACCATTGCCAAGCCAAATTTCGCTTCTGCGCAACCAGGCTTGCTTATGCGAGCTCGCACATTCGAGAAAAGTTCCACAGGTGCGATTGCATCAGTAGGCAGCAAGTTCCAGCTTTGTTCTAAGTCCAAATTTTGATCCGTTAACCATCTGAAACTCACCCGAGGCCCCCGGGACCTTAACCAAATACACCACCAAGTCCTAAAATATCATACGAACTTAGTCGAAGTCTCAAATCACATCAAACAATGCTAAAACCACAAATCACACCCTAATTCAAGCCTAATGAAAACTAACGAATTCCAACTTCTACTTTCGATGTCGAAACTTATCAAATCAAGTCCGATTGAGCTCATATTTTGCACACAAGTCATAAATGACATAACATACCTATTACAATTTCCAGAATTAGATTCCAACCCCGATATAAAAAAGTCAACTCCCGGTCAAACTTCCAAACTTTCAATTTCCTATTTTTGCCATTTCAAGCCTAATTTAACTACGGACTTCCAAAAAAAAATTTCGGACACACTCTGTCACGACCCAAAATCCAAAAGGTCGTGATGGCGCCGGACACCACTATCAGGAAAGCCAACCATAATCAATTAACTTAATTACCCATTTTAGTATTTTTGAAATAAAAATTTCTTTAATAAAATTGTAGAGATAAAAACTCATAGAGTAAATGATAAATATTTTTGCAGCTAAATTTCTAAACAATTCACAACCATTCCCAAAATCCGGTGTCACAAGTGCATGAGAATTTACTAGGGAATTAAAATAAAATACAGCATCTGTCCAGAATACAAATTAGATAGGAAAATATAATAACTCTGAAGGAAATTCCGTTAGCTGCGGATCGTAATATAGAATGCAGCTCACCTATGTCCCCCACAATTTTTATAACACCTCTGCGCCCACAAGGCCGCTATACATATATGTACCTGCATAATAAAATGTGCAGCAAGTGCAGTATGAGTACGAAAACAACGTGTACCCAGTAAGTATCAAGCCTAATCTCGAAGAGGTAGAGACGAGATGGCCGACTATGACACTCACTATGGGTCAATAATATTAAATAATCATGAAAATAGAAATATTTATATCAACGATGATTCACATAATTAACAATAATTTATTGAACCAGTAGAAGTAATTAAATTCCTTCAATTCCAATAATTCTCAGTATAATAAGTAAATTCCTTCAATTCAAATAATTTCTAATCTATTAAGTAAATCCTTCAATTTCAATAAAAATTCCAGTTTATCAAATAGCTTTACAAGCTACAATTAAATTTCAATAAATTTCCAATTTATCAAATAACTTTACAAGCTGTAATGAACTGTCTAAGTATCGTGTAATTATTATTATTATTAAGCACGATTTCTGCCGAGGACGTACGGCCCGATCCAGAGTGTCGTGTACACTGCCGAGGGACGTGCGGCGCGATCCATAGATGTATCTATCCTGCCGAGGCGTTCGGCCCGCTCCACAAGAAAGGAGGACATTTTCTTATGTGCCTCCGGAAGGACAGTATGTTTATTATAAGATAAATTTGGGAGGAGAACAATTTCTTTTTAATAATTAATTGATTTAAACAAAAATTAAGCATATGAGATTTCCATCCTTTAATATCTTTATCTAACAATTCACAATATATTCATATAGATATCAATTAATATAAATAAATCAAAGAATACAATCTACACAAGTAAGGCATGCTTTGAGTCCTAAATTACCCGGACTTTAGCATTTAATAGTAGTTACGCACGGACTCTCGTCACCTCGTGCGTACGTAGCCCCCCACAATTAGCAACAATTATTTAATTTTTAATCACCTAGGAGGTAATTTCTCCCTCACAAGATTAGACAAGAGACTTACCTCGTCTTGCTCCAATTTAATCCACTATAAGGCCTTTTCCACGATAATCCAACTCTGCCTGGCTCGAATCTAGCCAAAATAATTTGATACAATCACTAAAAATTATAGGAATTAATTCTATAAGAAAATACTACATTTTAAATAAAAATTCCGAAATTAATAAAAATTCATCCGTGGGGCCCACATCTCGGAATCCGGCGAAAGTTATGAAATCCGACAACCCATTCAATTACGAGTCCAACCATATCAGTTTCACTCAAATTCGACTCCGAATCGATACCAAAATCTCAAAAATTCGTTTCTATGAGATTTCTAAAATTTTCCAAATTTCAATCTCAAAACACTAATTAAATGGTGAAAATAATGATATATTTGTGTATATAGACCAAATCCGAGTTGGAATCACTTACCTCAAATGTCTTTCCTTGAAACATCTGCCAAACGTCGCTTCTACTCAAGCTCAAGTTTGTTAAAAATGGCAAATAGGTCGAATGCCTCTGTTTTTATAACTTACAGATCTGCCCAGTTCGATCTTGGGAGCTCGATCTCGGGGAGCTCAATCTTGGGAGCTCGATCTCGGGAGCTCGATTTTGGGAGCTCGATCTCGGGAACTCGATCTTGGGAGCTCGATCTCGGGAACTCGATCTTGGGAGCTCGATCTCGAGAACTCGATCTTGGGAGCTCGATCTCGGGAGCTCGATCTTGGGAGCTCGATTTTTGGGCCTCAATTTTGGGCCTCGATCTTGGGCTCGATCATAGCCCAGAATTTCCAGCAGAAGAGAAAAAGAATTGCAGCAGCTGTTTAAGTCCAATTTGTGATCCGTTAACTATCCGAAACTCACCCGAGGCCCTCGGGACCTCAACCAAATATACCAACAAGTCCTAAAACATCATACGAACTTAGTCTAACCTCTAAATCACATCAAACAATGCTAAAATCACGAATCATACCCCAATTCAAGCTTAAGGAAACTAAGAATTTTCAACTTCTACATTCGATGTCGAAACATATCAAATCAACTCCGATTGTCCTCAAATTTTGCACACAAGTCATAAATGACATAACAGAGCTATGAAAATTTTCGGAACTAAAAGTCAACTCCCCGGTCAAACTTCCAAACTTAAATTCTTGTTTTAGACATTTCAAGCCTAATTTCACTACGGACTTTCAAATAAAATCCCAATCATGCTCCTAAGTCCAAAATCACCATACGGAGCTGTTGGAATCATCAAAATTCTATTCTGGGGTTATTTTCACATAATTCGACATCCGGTCACTATTTGAAGTTAAATTTTATTTTTAATCGAAATTCCATATCTCGGGCTAGGGACCTTGGAATTTGATTCCGGATACGCCCAAGTCCCAAATCACGATACGGACCTACCGAAACTGTCAAAATACTTATCTGAGTCTGTTTGCTCAAAAAGTTGACCAAAGTCAAACTTGCCCTTTTAAAGCCAACTTAAGGAAACAATTATTCCGATTTCAACCCAAACACTTCCAAATCCCGAACCAACCATCCCACAAGTCATAAATCATTTAAAGCACATACGAGAAGTTTTATTTAGGGGAACTGGGTTCTAAAAGTCAAAACGACTGGTTGGATCGTTACATTCTCTCCCACTTAAATATACGTTCGTCCTCTAACGTGCTAAGGAGTGCTCCGGAGTTATCCAAAATTACTGTTGAACACCTCGTGCACCTACCCGTGCTACCACACCCAGTTGAGCACATTAACTCAAGCCAATCTTAAAATTCTCCCATTTATTTAGGCAAATAAGCCTTAGAGCCCAATTCTAACATCCAGAATTCTCCACCATGCATGTCTCCAACCTATGAATGTCATAACAATCACTACACGATGCACTAATACAGGATTGCATACCTTTGTTGAATTTAGGCCATGCACCTCATCATTCACATGACTATAATAACATCCTCCGATAACAATAGCTAAAATTCCACGAAATCTAATGTTCACAACACACCTCATGATACATATAAGTCATGTTCCAACTCTTGAAATGCTTCCACGATGGAAGAAATGTGTAGAAATTCATAATCAATTGCCGAGTCAACAATTATTGAGTTTCTCCTTCTGACAAGAACCATTGCCTCATTATAACCAAATAATGGTATTTGCTATTTATTACACTTATATAATCCGATCGCACTGATCCTGAATCCAATAATCTCGTCTCACCAAGTATAAGATGCTCAGGCAATAAACCACCTCAGACGCGATCAAAAAGCCTCATATGTCGCCATAATGAGCTAATAAGCTACGGACTCGATTACGATACATAAGAAAAACGAACTCTGTAAAGGATTTCTCAACCCACGTGACTAATTAGACAACTGAAAAGGTGTCATGAACCTTCCTTAGAAAAAGGGACACAAACACACAAAATAGAATATAGGAGACTGTACTCAACATCACATTATTGCGACGTGCAACCCGATCCACACATGATACCGTTGCTGCGTGCAACCCGATCCAAACAACATACCCATGGCGGCGTGCCACCCGATCCATACAAAAAGAATCTATAAGAAAATACTTACCGAGCTAAAATGCTCATTACTACAAAATATCCGAATATCGGACACAAGCACGCTCAGTGCATAATATCATCCCTGGAAGGACCGACAGCGCCATACACTACAAAACTCAAGCACAACTAAGGTACGATATATGATCTGAATCTCGAGAGCCATCCTGCTCACATAACACCATCGCTATGCGGAACCTCATCACATAAGAAATTTATCAAGCCATTTCATAACTCACACGGCACAATATAGTATTACATGAAATAACCGACGACAAAATGACATCCCACGTCCGAATACTCCAACATAGGGAGCTTTTATGCTGAAATGAACACATCCGGCCTGATATAGAGACACATGTCACTCTGATATAGGGAGCTTTCATACTTGGTTTCAATCTTCACTCAATCAAGTGACTACATGTCACTCTTACACAATATTTTCGTGAGACACGCTCCCACGACCTTTTGCACCAGGTAACAAGTCTGCACATCCATGCTATCGGTTACACTAATGCTGTAAAGCATATCAAAAATTCACAAATCAATACACAAGGTCTCTTACACCCGACATCGACCTTAGATGATGCCAAAAACAATACCATCTTACTTTAAACATCTAAATCCCTTTCCTGTTCATCCGAGCTCATGACATCCTTGTCAACACCGAACCGAAATCTTAAATCCTCAACTTTCTAATCCCATGTAATTTAGTGCACTTAACCACGCCAATGCGCAGGAGTACAAAAATTCCATCATAACTCCCGAACCACTAATAGAGTAAACACTTCATCATATAGAAACCTTATTCTTAACTCATTTCAAGAGAACCATTGCAACACATGACTGAATTCCCATATCCGTAGAAAATACCGACCTCAAGTAGTGGTCTAAGCCACCATAATTTTTCCGGGATCCCTCTACACATAACATGCCATAATACTTGAATTCCTCCAAATAAAATTAATTACGGCAGCCGCCAAGCCTCGCACGTACCGCCACAAATTACATGCATAACTCTATGCGCTGAAGGAACTGGTCATTGCCACCATCATGCCGATTCAACCGTTGTTAGCCGACCCGTCTTTTTCTCAATTTATTCTCAACTTGCCTTAGAAATAATAATAGCTTCATTCATTATATCACGAACTCAAATCCGCACTCATCCCAAGTGACCGTATTTCACGAGACCATGTTGTTTCAAAATCCACAAATCATCTCATACCCCTCCTTGTGCGCACTTTTTCATCTTCAACTGTTACACCCATTCTGATACTTCTTTTATGAATCCGAAGTTATTTTCTTCCGTTTCTCAAATGCTACACCACAACCTAAAGATAACGCAGAGTACTCCAAGCCCTGTTTCATAATCTGCTGTAAAAGCTCGATACTCAACCATACTACGAACTCGAGATCCTTAGACACCGCACTTTAAATTTTTGAACCCGCTAAGACCGTTATTGAGAGTCACTTGCTCTGACTTATTCCCAAACATGATCAATTCCAAGGCCCTGCTAGCACATGGGCACTTTATCAAGGAAATATCCGACTGTCTCACTTTCCTGTGCATTACATCTACACGAAGCATAAACTCTGAGCCTTCCAAAAACCTGAATATGAATTGATAAGGCCAAATATGGCACACATTCCCCAAATCCTTTGCTCAAATTACCACTGATATTTTCTTTCCTTAGTTGCAATGACCCACCAATACACCGATAACCAGAAACCGCACAACTTGACACTACACAATCCAATCATAGACGATAGGGCTCTCCCACTTAGCTTGAAGCTACAATTACAAAATTCTGGAATCCACCGAGATTCTTTCTTTATCGTTGACATGATCCTGCACACGCAACTCGCCAAATTTTTTTGAAATCCTTTTATTAACCTTTAATAAACACTCTGAACCACTAGCCACATTTACATATTAAATCTCTTACCGGGTAGGCAGTAGAATTCTTCGCAGAAGCTTCGTCAACACCACGCGACTGCTAACCTGCTCACAGGAGATAACCCACCTGTGGAAATTACATGCCGACATATTCCAACGTTGCTGCACTGGGTGCAATTACTACGAAATCAGTAGATCATCCTAAGTTCGAGCTCATTCACCAGCTGCACCAGTCCGTTCACTCCTCATTGACGTCAACTAAAGGTGCGACAATACATTCCAATCCAAAGTCATGTTGTATCCTTCTTCATATCAAGCAACTCCCTCCTGTTTTATCCAATCTTCCTCAATATAGCAGCCAATATTCTAAATTAAGTCTGTAGACCTAGTCACTGTCCATTTTACATCCCAAATCACTCAAAATGTTCCTCAAGATATGTAATCATCCTACCACGTAACCCATGTGCTACCTTGCCACTCTCCCACTTTGGTCAACCATCTCCTTTAAGCAACTACTCTGCTTCTGTTTTCTTACACTTGGCCTTTTCGGAACCTAACCACCGCAAGACACCTTCCACATGTCCTTCCTCATCCTTCGCTGCCCAGTTGTTGCCTTAACTCAAAATCCATCTCTGTAGCATTTGAACCAATAGCTCGTTACCACCTTTAAACCTTTCTGACGATCATCCTTCTCGAGACATCAATACTAGAAATGCTGCTTCGATCCTGAATTACTGCACACCACGATCTCTAACAACTGCTTCCCCTATACAAATTCCTAACACCCCGTCGTGAAGGCGAGTTGAAGAAAACCATAACACTGGCGAACCTTAACGCATTTTACAAGGCGATGACACCACATCAAAATTGAGAACTCTACCACACTCGAAAATATCAAGCTTCATTACTCCATCAACCCCCAACATGAACATTCATAGTCCGGTTGCCTTTTCTCTACTGGAATTAAAAAATGGAACCTCTGAATCATGTACTGAGAAAACCTTCTTTCAAGTCGTTTACTGCCCTGACACTTAGACAGGCATTTTTCCATTTCATAAACACTGTGCGATAACAACACACGAATCGTCATAACAATCAATGCCAAATCTCAAACCTTAGGTAGTACTGATATTTAATTTGAAATGACAGAGCGACCTTTCGCAAAGCGATGACAATAGCCCAATTAATTACACAAGGAGAAGTATCTTGTACTACATCTGTAGTACCATTAAAATTTTTCCTCGATCCTCAATGTATAACAAGCGCTTCACGTCGCATAAGATTGAATAGGAAGGAAATGTAGGCATAAGCCTCAAAGGAATTGAATCACACGATGAAGAATCAAAAAGGGAAGTATTCCTAACAGCCCTGTAGCCTCTCGAAGATAAGCACAGATGTCTCCGTACCGATCCGCAAGACTCTACTAGACTTACTCATGACTCGTGAGACCTAAGTGAACCTAGTGCTCTGATACCATGATTGTCATGACCCAAAATCCAAAAACAAGGTCGTGATGGCGCCGGACACCACTGTCAGGCAAGCCAACCATAATCAATTAACTTAATTACCCATTTTAGTATTTTTGAAATAAAAATTTCTTTAATAAAATTGTAGAGATAAAAACTCATAGAGTAAATGATAAATATTTTTGCAGCTAAATTTCTAAACAATTCACAACCATTCCCAAAACCCGGTATCACAAGTACATGAGAATTTACTAGGGAATTAAAATAAAATACAGCATCTGTCCAGAATACAAATTAGACAGGAAAATATAATAACTCTGAAGGAGATTCCGTTAGCTGCGGATCGTAATATAGAATGCAGCTCATCTATGTTCCCACAATTTTTATAACACCTCTGCGCCCACAAGGCCGCTATACATATATGTACCTGCACAATAAAATATGCAGCAAGTGCAGTATGAGTACGAAAATAACGTGTACCCAGTAAATATCAAGCCTAATCTCGAAGAGGTAGAGACGAGATGGTCGACTATGACACTTACTATGGGTCAATAATATTAAATAATCATGAAAATAGAAATATTTATATCAATGATGATTCACATAATTAACAATAATTTATTGAACCAGTAGAAGTAATTAAATTCCTTCAATTCCAATAATTCTCAGTATAATAATTAAATTCCTTCAATTCAAATAATTTCTAATCTATTAAGTAATCCTTCAATTTCAATAAAAATTCCAGTTTATCAAATAGCTTTACAAGCTACAATTTAATTTTAATAAATTTCCAATTTATCAAATAACTTTACAAGCTGTAATGAACTGTCCAAGTATCGTGTAATTATTATTATTATTAAGCACGATTTCTGTCGAGGACGTATGGCCCGATCCAGAGTGTCGTGTACACTGCCGAGGGACGTGCGGTGCGATCCATAGATGCATCTATTCTGCCGAGGCGTTCGGCCCGCTCCACAAGAAATGAGGACATTTTCTTATGTACCTCCGGAAGGACAGTATGTTTATTATAAGATAAATTTGGGAGGAGAACAATTTCTTTTTAACAATTAATTGATTTAAACAAAAATTAAGCATATGAGATTTCCATCCTTTAATATCTTTATATAACAATTCACAATATATTCATATAGATATCAATTAATATAAATAAATCAAAGAATACAATCTACACAAGTAAGGCATGCTTTGAGTCCTAAATTACCCGGACTTTAGCTTTTAATAGTAGTTACGCACGGACTCTCGTCACCTCGTGCGTACGTAGCCCCCCACAATTAGCAACAATTATTTAATTTTTAATTACCTAGGAGGTAATTTCCCCCTCACAAGATTAGACAAGAGACTTACCTCGTCTTGCTCCAATTTAATCCACTATAAGGCCTTTTCCACGATAATCCAACTCTGCCTGGCTCGAATCTAGCCAAAATAATTTGATACAATCACTAAAAATTATAGGAATTAATTCTATAAGAAAATACTACATTTTTAATAAAAATCCCGAAATTAATAAAAATTCATCCGTGGGGCCCATATCTCGGAATCTGGCAAAAGTTATGAAATCCGACAACCCATTCAATTACGAGTCCAACCATACTAGTTTCACTCAAATCCGACTCCGAATCGATACCGAAATCTCAAAAATTCGTTTCTATGAGATTTCTAAAATTTTCCAAATTTCAATCTCAAAACACTAATTAAATGGTGAAAACAATGATATATTTGTGTATATAGACCAAATCCGAGTTGGAATCACTTACCTCAAATGTCTTTCCTTGAAACATCTGCCAAACGTCGCTTCTGCTCAAGCTCAAGTTTGTCAAAAATGGCAAATAGGTCGAATGCCTCTGTTTTTATAACTTACAGATCTACCCAGTTCGATCTCGGGAGCTCGATCTCGGGGAGCTCGATCTTGGGAGCTCGATCTCGGGAGCTCGATCTTGGGAGCTCGATCTCGGGAGCTCGATCTTGGGAGCTCGATCTCGGGAACTCGATCTTGGGAGATCGATCTTGGGAGCTCGATTTTTGGGCCTCGATTTTGGCCTCGATCTTGGGCTTGATCATAGCCCAGAATTTCCAGCAGAAGAGAAAAAAAATTGCAGCAGCTGTTTAAGTCCAATTTGTGATCCGTTAACCATCCGAAACTCACCCGAGGCCCTCGGGACCTCAACCAAATATACCAACAAGTCCTAAAACATCATACGAACTTAGTCGAACCTCTAAATCACATCAAACAATGCTAAAACCACGAATCATACCCCAATTCAAGCTTAAGGAAACTAAGAATTTTCAACTTCTACATTCGATGTCGAAACCTATCAAATCAACTCCGATTGTCCTCAAATTTTGCACACAAGTCATAAATGACATAACAGAGCTATGAAAATTTTTGGAACTGTATTCCGACTCCGGTATCAAAAAGTAAACTCCTCGGTCAAACTTCCAAACTTAAATTCTTGTTTTAGCCATTTCAAGCCTTATTTCACTACGGACTTCTAAATAAAATCCCAATCACGCTCCTAAGTCCAAAATCACCATACGGAGCTGTTGGAATCATCAAAATTCTATTCCGGGGTCGTTTTCACATAATTCGACCTCCGATCACTATTTGAAGTTAAATTTTATTTTTAATCAAAATTCCATATCTCGGGCTAGGGACCTTGGAATTTGATTTCGGGCATACGCCCAAGTCCCAAATCACGATACGGACCTACCGAAACTGTCAAAACACTGATCTGAGTCTGTTTTCTCAGAAAGTTGACCAAAGTCAAACTTGCCCTTTTAAAGCCAACTTAAGGAAACAATTGTTCCGATTTCAACCCAAACACTTCCAAATCCCGAACCAACCATCTCACAAGTCATAAATCATTTAAAGCACATACGGGAGGTTTTATTTAGGGGAACGGGGTTCTAAAAGTCAAAACGACCGGTTGGATCGTTACACACTCCTAAGTCCAAAATCATCATACGGAGCTATTGGGACCATCAAAACTCCATTCCAGAGTTGTTTTCACAAAATTCAAACTCCGATCAACCCTTTTCATTTAAGCTTCCAACATGAATTTCATTTATCCGAACTAATCTTGAAACACTTGAAAACGAAATCTGACAATACATACTGGTCATAATACATCATATGAAGTTATTCAAGACTTCAAATAGTTGAAAGGAGCATATATTCTCCCCCACTTAAACATACGTTCGTCCTCGAATGCGCTAAGAGTTGTTTCCAAGCCATCAAATCACTGTGCCACCTTACCATGCACATACCCGGGGGTGATCCTAAGTCACCCTCTTCCATATAGGCCTAAAAACACAACATAATTGAAGATCATTACTTTAACCTTAGTCCGTAAAACTTAGAACCCAATTTCCAACATCCAGAATTTCTTACAAGACCTGAGTCTCACATCTACACACTGTATAAGTTTGAATAAGCTGTATCAAGCCATAACAATAACCCCAAATATAGTCACATAACATACTATACAACTCGTAGCACCATTCCCGATCACAGTAACTACTTAAAACCAACCCGGTACTAGTATTAAACCCCATATCAAACAAAAACTCATTCCAAAACCTTCATACACTACTGATAATGAAAGAAACACGCAGAATCTCATGACCCCTTATCAGATCAACAAGTCATGGATCTCTCTCACCCCAACCAGAACCATAATCACTTTCTAAGCCGACTTTCAATATTATCCTCCCGAATATACCGTAATCAAACCTGATAGTACCCATTCTAGGTCCAATGACCTTATATTATTAAACACAACTATCCCGCAGACATGCCACACCAATATAACTCAAGCCACAACTGCGCAATCCGCGTACCCAAAAATGGGAAATGTCTTAAAAAAGAGAACCATATTACAAGTTCAACAAGCACCACCACAACCACAATGCTATGAGCTCATCATATATAGTAGAACCAAGACACACGAATCTAATAACGGTAACCAGCTCTCCTAGAGCTCACATTAACATCAACTGCATGACATGGTCACAAGCCTCCGGTCCAAGCATATCATACAGGACACGGACAACTCACGTGCCGATAATATTAGTATATGGATCCGCACAGACAACTCACGTGCCGATAACATAATCCATCTGGTATGGTCACAGGACTCCAGTCCAAGCATATAATACATGAGACATCAAATAAGTACACATGTATATGATAATGAAATAAATTTCACATACTCCTGGACTGGTATAAATAACACGCCATAGGGTAGGCATGTGAAAAGTGTGCTATCACAACTCAAATCGGCAAGTTAACGCAGAAATAGTAACTACCCAGTTTATTCAGGGAATTAGCCTATTTGTAATCCTCAAGTATAGCCTAGATAGTTCTCAACAAAGGTACAGATACGAGAAACATTATAACTTTACGCTAAAAAATCAACTCTAGGCATATCATAGCCTAATCATTCTTCCGAGTATGAAAACTTGCCTCGATGCTCGCACATGTTTTCAAACCACACATATATGCGCACTCATAGCGCGTAGCTATCACAAATAATTAACGCAACTAGTGCCTCCACTAAGTTTAAACAAGATACTAACCTTAAAGAGGTAGCAACCCGAAACAATATGCTTCTGAGAACTCCCAGTCTCCAAATTCATCGAACACATGAATCACCGTAACTGGTCCCAACTCCAGAACTCGAATGCCTAACACATCTTTCATGTACGATCATCCCACAAATAATACTTTCATAATTCTTCCGTGCCACATAACAATAATTTAAATATCAACATTCTATCAACCAGGTGAGTACCGCAATACTGATGAACATCCGTAAGTCAAAACACAATGCGCCTTCTGAAATGCGCACCCTTCTCATGGATTACCGAGAAGTTATAACATTCATCTAAATATCTAAAACTGACCATTCTATCCAGAATATGTGACCTTCCCTTCAGGAATGAACTGTCATCTTGTACATGTAAATATTCATCCCGCACAACACACCACATCTATCATGCCTGTCACGCCCCGAACCTAGGGGGCGAGACCGGAACCCGATGCCTCACCTATCCTTGCGTACCAACTTGCGGCTAAGGGACTCTGAATATACAATGTCATACTTTGGCCATGGCCACATTGCAAGACAATTGCGAAGCAAAATATAAAACTGAACGGAAGCTAACGCTAACTAAACATCAATATAAAGCTGGGCCGACAAGGCCGTCATAACTACTATAGCTGACAAACCAATAAAATATACATACAAGGCCTACAAGCCCAACATACTGCACTAACTGACAGGATATGTCTACAAGCACTATGATCGGAACAGGGCCCCGACCTACCCATAACCTATATACATATATACATAAGATATACACAAAACTCTAGACCCGGTAACTTCAAAGGACGTGGAGCTTACCGATAAAGCTGAACTCAAGCAACACCTACTGAGGAGGTCTACCCTTCGGTCTGTCTGAACTTGCACGTATGAAATGCAGCGTCCCCAAAAAAAAGGATGTTAGTACGAAATAATGTACCGAGTATGCAAGGCAATAAAATAACTAAAAGCTGAAACTGAACTGATAATATAATAACTGAAAGTAACTGGGAGCCAAAGATGATCTGGAGATATACTTACCTGCTGATACCTACTCAACTCTCTCAATATAGTAAATAAAATAGATGTCTGACCCTATAAGGCTCGGAACGTGTAACTTCTCCGCCGTAATAGGCTCACTCAGAGGTACTCAGCCATACTAGGCTCTGTACCTCATCCATGCTGGGCTCGCTCATAGGTGCTCGGCCACAGTAGGCTCGGTATATAACTTACCGTCTGATCAGAGGTTGCCCAATAGGGGCCTGCTGTAAGGCCCCGTTAAAAGTTTTCTAATAATTTAATATTTTAAAGTATGCCAACGGTATTTGAGAATAACGTGTTAGAATATTAAAGGAGACCCATGGGATAGAACCACATTATTTCGAAATTAAAAATATATGTTTAAGGTGTGTTGAAACATACTAAGGATTTTTTTGAATGGAAAGAATTCGTGTGGAACAAGTAGGATACATTAAGTGGCAAGGATTCTCAATTCGCATAAGATGCTACTTCAAACACATTCTGCTACAAAACTATAATGACTTATTATGTGATCTACCTATCAAATTAAAACCCTTTGAGTCTAATTTGTAACGCTTCAAACCGTTCGTCATTTGGACATTCCTACAAGAAGTTATGTTCAAATATCCAAAGGCTGGTCTGTAGCTTGCGACAGAGCTCGCGAGGCCAGGTCTGTAGCTCGCTACAGAGCTCGCGAGGCCAGGTATGTAGCCCGATCCGGAATATCGGAGTATCCATTTTCCTATGTCTTAACCCGACCCTATTCTGTTAAAACACCTACCTTGGATCATTTTGAACATATTTTCTGATATTTTGAGAGTGAGAGAGAGGGTCCTAGAGGTAGAAGTGAATATTCATCAAATATTTCTCTTCAGTTCTCACTTAAAACCTTGAATATTATTAAGAGAGGTACCAAGGTCTTCCTCCCAGAGGTAAGATTCTACACCCTACCCCTAATTTCGAAATTTATCTTTAGATGGTTAAGTAGCAAGATCATTTTGGGCATGAGAGTTGTTTATTTTACATGAATGTGTTATCAAAGGGCGTAGGAATATTTTTGAACTAAATATGGTAAAGAATGGGTTGTGGGAAGATGAAATCCTCCTTAAAAGGACTTTGAAACCTTAATGCACACCAAATGTTTGATAATATGCTCAAATGAGCTAAAACTAGGGTCTTCTTCCTAATTGTGGTTCAACTTGTTATATTTCCAAAATAGATTGAAGTTGCTAAGAATTTCGGATCATTTTAGAGATTAAGAAGCTCCATTGAAGTATGTTGGCTAAACCCCCTTCTTCTTAGAATCAAATCCCATTGTGTTCATGTAATTGGAGTAAGTCCTTTATCATTATTGAATTGGCTATTCCTAATGTGGTTGGGTTGAAGGGTGTTTGTTCAATGTTCATTCTAAATGCTTCATCATGTCATCTTGCCATTTGAGAAATTGTTCAAAACGTGGAATATGTGTTAGGAATGTTAAGACTTCATGTCAAGGTCAAAATAAAGGTTGTAGTGCCAAATTGTATGATTAGCCTCTATGTGCCTAAGATTCTCAAACTTGCTCATATGTGAATCTAATGTCTTGAATGGGAAGCCTTATTGTTGAGGATAAGGATAATGATATTTGAATGTAGAAAAAGGGGACTGGAACTATGAAATACGGCCAAGTGCCAAGAATTACTTTGTAATTGAAATCACTAGTGCCAATGAATTGAAAGTATATGAAAGAAGTACGATATGAAATAATTGACAGAAAAAGGTAATGTCTCAAGTGATTTGGCCTAGCCGATCGGTCTGAGATCGGACTCCGTGTAAGAACACGGTGGTATTGTGGATTAAATTGTGAAAATGGTTGATGTCTCAAGTGAGATAGCCTAGACGATCGGGACGTGATCGGATGCCATGCCGCACACATGGTGGTAACTGTGCTGGAAATGATAATTGCAATTGTGGATATGGTTGATGTCACAAATGAGATGACCTAGCCGATCGAGTCGAGATCGAACGCCGTGTAAGAACACGGTGGTATTGTGGATTGTGCCATATGGCACTAAAGATTACCCAACCTAAGAAGATGTAAATTGAAGCTCTTATTGAACTCATGACTGTTTTCCCCCTTGTATTATTGTCCATTCTATTGAGATGGTGTTTTAGCTTTACATACTAGTACTATTCAACGGTACTAACGTCCCTTTTATCGGGGGCGCTGCATCTTTAAATGGATACAGGTGGTTACATAGCAGACAGTTTTGATCGCAGTTAGTGGTACATCATCATCCTCCCAGAAGACTCGGTGAGCCCCATTTCATTCCGGGGTCATGCATTGTACCTTTTATTTATATTGTGGTCACTTTTTGAGGTATAGCCGAGGCCTTGTTGCCGTCAGCATCTTTACTCTCTTTTGTATATTTAGAGGCTCCGTAGACACTATGTGGGTTGTATATGGGTGTTGGGAATATTAAACCAGTTATGTTGTGTTTGATCACTTGTTCCATTCGAACTATAAGAAATATGTATTTTGAGACTAAAAGGCGCAATGGCTAATCAAATGACTTAGCATCGTATGTATGAACTTCCTGCTGTATAATTTATGAAATCATGTCTTTTCTTTATCATAGGTGAATTGGGTAGAAAGAATCTAACAGGCTTGCTCGACCGGGTTTACTCGGCTGAGCACCGGTCGCGCTCCTCGGTTTTGGGGCGTGACACCTGCCCACCGATTATAGCTCGATGGTGTGAAAAATACTGTAATACTGTATATATGTAGACCCTCCGCTCTCTTGACTGGAAGAAGACAATACTCAATTGAATATGAAGTCCCGATAAGGGAAAAGACTGTAACTTATGAGACTAGGATAATGCATAAAAATTCGGGAGTATGAACTTCTCTTTATGCCTCGTTATCAAACGCATGTAGTTACGAGATCATGCCAAAATGAAGGAAGAGCTTAACCTTAACATACCTGGAGTAGGAAAAAATCCGTATGATATTCTTTGGAAAGATTGCACCGTACTCCCATAGAATTGTAAAATCCTGTTGCTATTACGCAATATAATTTCGTATGAAATTTTTGCTTAAGATCGTTACCTTGCTGAATTTTTAATCCATCTCTCTTAATGAATTTGATCACAATATTGTATAACTTTTCTTGCTAAAGCTATCCGTCACTTTGAGGATGTAAATGTCTTCCTTTTTGTGAATTAAAGAAGTTTTTTGATAACATTCTTTATCCCAAAGAGATAAGGTGCTCATCTCTTGAAGTGTTGCCACCTTGCAAGGTGATTCAAGAGTCACTTAATGGATTCCATGTGGCTGCCACGTTGGGGAGTTAATTCTTATCCCATAATTATCCACTTAATTCCTTAATCAATTTGTTAATCCCCCATTACTCGGCTGAGCGCCGGTCGCGCTCCTCGGTTTTGGGGAGTGACAAACTTGGTATCAGAGCCTAAGGTTTTAAAGTATCCTAGGATGTCTCGGAGCTGTGTCTAGTAGCGTCCTTCTTATCGGTGTATTGTCGACCACATCTATAAGTTGGAGGCTACATGGATATTTTAGGAATGTTACCTTTCTTCAACACTCTAGATCGTGCGATAGAGCTTGACTATGAGATTTTCTTCTAACTCGTGCATTCAGGTTCAAGGTAAGTTTAAACGCTTATTCGTCTATTCCAAGTAATATTGTCACATGACATTACAAATGGGTAAGGTCCTGAATATTAAAGAGATGGCACATGTATCATGGTGAATGAATGTTATGGCCATATAAGATAAGTATATAGTACCATGAATATACTTAATATGAGAAAAATACTAGAAGTGATTATCCACCTCCAAAGAGGTATTGACGTGATACATGAGAGTGTGGGATTAGATTGTGAAAATGGTTGATGTCTCAAGTGAGATGGCCTAGACGATCGGGCCGTGATCAGATGCCATACCGCACACATGGTGGTAACTGTGCTGGAAATGATAATTGCAATTGTGGATATGGTTGATGTCACAAATGAGATGACTTAGCCGATCGGGTCGAGATCAAACTCCGTGTAAGAACACGGTGGTATTGTGGATTATGCCATATGGCACTAAAGTTTACCCAACCTAAGAAGATGTAAATTGAAGCTCTTATTGAACTCATGACTGTTTTCCCCCTTGTATTATTGTCCATTCTATTGAGATGGTGTTTTAGCTTTACATACTAGTACTATTCAACGGTACTAACGTCCCTTTTATCGGGGGCGCTGCATCTTTAAATGGATACAGGTGGTTACATAGCAGACAGTTTTGATCGCAGTTAGTGGTACATCATCATCCTCCCAGAAGACTCGGTGAGCCCCATTTCATTCCGGGGTCATGTATTGTACCTTTTATTTTATATTGTGGTCACTTTTTGAGGTATAGCCGGGGCCTTGTTGTTGTCACCATCTTTACTCTCTTTTGTATCATTAGAGGCTCCGTAGACACTATGTGGGTTGTATATGGGTGTTGGGAATGTTAAACCAGTTATGTTGTGTTTGATCACTTGTTCCATTTGAACTATAAGAAATATGTATTTTGAGACTTAAAGGCACAATGGCTAATCAAATGATTTAGCATCGTATGTATGAACTTCCTGCTGTATAATTTATGAAATCATGTCTTTTCTTAATCATAGGTGAATTGGGTAGAAATAATCTAACATGCTTGCTCAACCGAGTTTACTCGGCTGAGCACCGGTCGCGCTCCTCAGTTTTGGGGCGTGACACCTGTCCACCGATTATAGCTCGATGGTGGGAAAAATACTGTAATACTGTATATATGTAAGACCTCCGCTCTCTTGACTGGAAGAAGACAATACTCAATTGAATATGAAGTCCTGATAAGGGAAAATACTGTAACTTATGAGACTAGGATAATGCATATAAATTCGGGAGTATGAACTTCTCTTTATGCCTCGTTATCAAACGCATGTAGTTACGAGATCATGCCAAAATGAAGGAAGAGTTTAACCTTAACATACTTGGAGTAGGAAAAAATTCGTATGATATTCTTGGGAAATATTGCACCGTACTCCCATAGAATCGTAAAATCCTGTTGCTATTACGCAGTATAATTTCGTATGAAATTTTTGCTTAAGATCGTTACCTTGCGGAATTTTTAATCCATCTCTCTTAATGAATTTGATCACAATATTGTATAACTTTTCTTGATAAAGCTATCCGTCACTTTGAGGATGTAAATGCCTACTTTTTTGTGAATTAAAGAAGTCTTTTGATAACATTCTTTATCCTAAAGAGATAAGGTGCTCATCTCTTGAAGTGTTGCCACCTTGCAAGGTGATTCAAGAGTCACTTAATGGATTCCATGTGGCTGCCACGTTGGGGAGTTAATTCTTATCCCATAATTATCCACTTAATTCCTTAATCAATTTGTTAATCCCCTATTACTCGGCTGAGCGCCGGTCGCGCTCCTCGGTTTTGGGGCGTGACAAACTTGGTATCAGAGCCTAATATTTTAAAGTATCATAGGATGTCTCAGAGCTGTGTCTAGTAGCGTCCTTCTTATCGGTGTGTTGTCGACCACATCTATATGTTGGAGGCTACATGGACATTTTAGGAATGTTACCTTTCTTCAACACTCCAGATCGTGCGATAGAGCTTGACTATGAGATTGTCTTCTAACTCGTGCATTCAGGTTGAAGGTAAGTTTAAACGCTTATTCGTCTATTCCAAGTAATATTGTCACATGACATTACAAATGGGTAAGGTCCTGAATATTAAAAAGATGGCCCATGTATCATGGTGAATGAATGTTATGGCCATATAAGATAAGTATATAGTACCATGAATATACTTTATATGAGAAAAATACTAGAAGTGATTATCCACCTCCAAAGAGGTATTGACGTGATACATGAGACCTAAGCTTAACTAGTACATGTGGATAGTGTGGGAACCATGTATATGATTCTAAGATGTAACATTTGCTACATAGGCACGTGATATATGAAAGGCATGTCCTGGATAACAATGATAAATGTGTAGGTCTCTTACGGGAGGCAAAAAGTTATGAAAGGAGAGTCAATTGAACCCACAATGAGAAGACCCTAGCACTATGAATTTTATAAAAAAATCCCAAGAATGTGCGAAGTTATGTTACATTCCAAAAAGGATATTGACACGAGAGATTTGGATCCCAAGCCTGTGTGGCTGAATAAAAGTAGAGAACTTATGAGGCTAATACCATGGGGACTTTAATATCCCTAATAGTCAATCATATACAAGAGGACTAGAGATGTGAAACATGTGTCCCTCAAATTTCTAAATTCAAGACTTATGTCAAAATGTGAAACATTCACCCCAAGTGGAGGAGGAAGGGCCATGGTAAGGCTACTTAAATACAATAAAACGAGAGTAGGGTCATGTAGCTATGATGTTTGGATATTTTGTTGAAGACATGTGTAGTCTAGAAAAGTGGTAAGGGATAACGCGATTCTCTAAAAGGATATGCAATTGATAAACCACTAGTACAAAAATAATGTAGAAGGTTAAGAAATGTAAATTCTTTGTACGTGGAAATATACATGACAATGTCAACGATACTAGAAACTAAGAGTAAGGTTTGCAAAAGGGTTTTATACTTGTTAGAGAGTCAGGGACAATGGAACCCAAGGAAGCACTACAGATCGAATGTGAAAAGCTTGCGAGCTCTTAGAAATAAGTTAATCACGGATTTGCGATTTAGCTAAAGTTCCAAGGCTTTAAGAAAGACAGAACGAGTGGGAGAGATAAATGTGATGTTATAATAATCCAAGAGTGCATCTGGACTTGATGGAGAGTCTCTTAAGAATCTTACAAGCAAGGAAGTGTTAAGTGATACATGGATTAACACACTTTCCCACGGATATCCCAACAAGTGTCGAGAAATGAGCAGGAAGAATTCCCAACTAAGGGGAAAGACCACGTAACGTATGGAAGAGCGCATAGCTATTCACTAACTAGGAGGAATTAGGCGAGAAGAATTGGAAGAAAATATATAAATTGAGATGGCCATGGTTATCGCAAAATAGTTCGTATCAGAATGGTGGACTCGCCTAGAGCACAAGTGTTAATAGAAGATATAAAGGATCAATTGTAATGCAGCCGACTTGAGTGACACTAAATATCAACTAAACGAAATAGAGGGAGTTCATGTCTACATATTACATTGGAAAGTAAGACTGTTGGTGATGAAGTGGTGGTGTGATAAACTCAACAAACCAGGCACAATGATACTATGAGTTCATGAGAAGAAGACAAGTGTGTGGCACAATAAGGCTGTCAACTATGAATTAAGAGCAAAAAGGGAAATGTTCGAAACAGATTGAGAGAGGATGAACAGTTGTTACGAACCAAACATGTTTAACATGATAGCTCTTAGACTGCAATACCAGTAAACATTATTGGTGACTACAATACGGGGAATAAGGTGAGTTACTCATCAAGGATGGGATTAGATGGACTAAGTCCTACACTTATAAGGAAAACAATAAGTCGTCGTTGAAGAATTTAGGAGGATCTCAAGTTTCAGAAAAGGCCATGTTCGGGTCAATGACTTTTGTTGAAGTGGATATATATGAAGGGTATTGATATGTGTTTTGGGAAGTGTTTAGCAGTAAAGAGGGATCGTGATAATGTTCACAAGGGAAGTAGAGTAGTTTCTTAAAATCTTATAAGACTTATAAGGAGGAAAGAGGGTGGCTAAGAAAGGTATGAGCAAGATGTTACTTCACATTTGAGGCAATGCCATGCAGGTTGATGTTATCAGGGTATGCGCGCAAGCTAGTAGATTTTATTCAATTGAAACAGATGGTCCTATAAGAAAACTGACCTAGTAGTGTCTTTTGTTGAGAAATTTGGGAAAAGCAAGTTGCAAGTACTAATAAGGATATAACCGTATCAAGGAAATTTTTGTATAACTCAATTACTAAGAGGTCATATGAAAGAGAAATGTGATATAGATGTTCCACTAATGATGCAATGTGGAAAGACGATCATTTATGCTTTAAGGCAGCTCAAGAATCATGAGAAAAACAATCCAACACATGACTTAGAACTTGCAGCTGTGATTTTGACAATTAAAGACTAGGCATCATTATTTGTATGGGGTACAGGTGGACATATTCACAGACCAAAAGATCCTTCAATATATTTGCAAATAGAATAAATTCAATCTAAGGTAGAGAAGATGGCTTAAGTTACGTAAGGATTAAGATATTAATATTCTATATCATCCGGGGAAGCCAATGTTGTGGCAGATGCTCTTAACCGGAAATCTATGGGTAGTTTGGCATACTTAAAGGCATGTCAAATGTCATTGGCCAAAGAAGTTAATCGATTGGCTAGTTTGGGAGTGCGTCTTGCGGACTCTCGTGAATGAGGGGTGATTGTACAAAATAGGGCTGAATCAACATTTGTTGTGGAAGTTAAGGAGAAACAGTACAACGATCCATTGTTGTCACAACTAAAAGAGGGGATTCATAAACATAAGACCATGGCCTTTTCTCTTGGCATGGATGATGGTACACTAAGGTACCAAGGGATTCTATGTGTTCCAAATGTGGATGGTCTCCGGGAAAGAATTATGACTGAAGCTCACACTTCTAGGTATTTTGTGCACCCGGGTTCTACGAAAATGTATCATGATCTTAAGGAAGTCTACTGGTGGAATGATATGAAGAGGAATGTAGCGGACTTTGTGGCGAGATGTACAAATTGTCAGCAAGTGAAGGCCAAATACCAAAGGCCCTGTGGGTTGGCACAGAACATAGAAATTCCAATGTGGAAGTGAAAAATGATTAATATGGACTTTATGGTAAGATTACCTCGTACTCCTCGTAAGTTTGACTCAATTTGGGTTATTGTGGATCGACTCACGAAATTAGCATACTTCTTGCCGGTTAATGCTACCGATACAGCGGAAAAATATGCTCAGTTGTATATCAAAGAAATAGTCAGGCTGCATGGTACTCCGGTTTCCATTATTTCTGATCGGGGAGCACAATTCACTACTAATTTTTGGAAGAAATATCAGCAAGGTTTGGGTACTCAGGTGAATCTTAGTACAACCTTTCACCCGCAAACTGACGGGCAGGCAGAGAGGACTATTCAGGTGCTTGAGGATATATTGCGCGCGGGTGTTCTAGACTTCAAAGGTAGTTAGGATGATCATTTGCCACTAATTGAATTTGCCTACAATAATAGCTATCACGCTAGCATTCAGATGGCACCGTTCGAGGCTTTATATGGTAGGAGATGTAGATCTCTCATTGGGTGATTTGAAATTGGGGAAGCAGAGTTGATATGGCCAAACCTCGTGCATCAGGCTATGGAAAGAGATAAAATCAATAAGGAGCGGTTGAAGACTGCTTAGAGTCATCAGAATTCCTATTCGGATGTTCGTCGTAGGAATTTGGAGTTCAAAGAAGATGATTGGGTATTCTTGAAGGTTTCCCCCATGAAGGGTGTAATGCGACTTGGTAAAAAAAAAAGGGAAATTGAGTCCGAGGTATGTCGGACCGTACAAAATCATTCAGAGGATTGGTCAGGTGGCGTACAAACTTGAGCTACCACCTGAGATGTCATTAGTGTACCCAGTATTTTATATGTCTATGTTGAAGAAAGTAGTTGGAGACCCGACACTCATTGTTCCGGTTGAAACTATTGAGATTAATGAGGAATTGACTTATGAAGAAATTTCAGTTTCTATTCTTGATAGGCAAGTCCGAAAGCTAAAAAATAAAGATATTGCCTCTATGAAAGTGTTATGGCGAAACCGGCAGGTTGAAGTGGCCACTTAGGAGGCCGAAGAAGAAATGAAGCAGAAGTACCCTTATTTGTTTGAAAAGCTATGTAATCATTTCTATGAAGTTGTTCCCTATGAATTGTGTGTCACTTATACAATTTATGCTAAGGGTGTTCCTTTCCGGTATTGTATTGCTTATAAGGCCACGATTGGTGTTGTTTCATATTATGTTGCTTCATTGGATTATGTATATGTTGTTAGGATAGGTTTCTGAGGTTCTCTAACAGGTGGATAAGCCCAATTACAGAGGAGAATGTGCCGAAATTTCTGAAAAAAATATATATTTTGGAGTTAGTCAAATTTGGGAGTTTGAGATGTGCGAAAAAAAGAAGAGTTGTGTTATGTTAAGTGTTAGGGGATGGACTCTACTCCTCATTCGAGTACGAATGATCCTAAGCGGGGGAGAATGTAAGACCCCATTAAAAATTTTCTAATGATTTAATATTTTAAAGTACGCCAATGGTATTTGGGAATAACGTGTTAGAGTATTAAAGGAGACTCATGGGATAGAACCACATTATTTCGAAATGAAAAATATATGTTTAAGGTGTGTTGAAGCATAATAAGGATTTTTTTGAATGGAAAGAATTCGTGTGGAACAAGTAGGATACATTAAGTGGCAAGGATTCTCAATTCGCATAAGATCCTACTTCAAACGCATTCTGCTACAAAAATATAACGACTTATGATGTGATCTACCTATCACATTAAAGACCTTTGAGTCTAATTTGTAATGCTTCAAATCGTTCGTCATTTGGACATTCCTACAAGAAGTTATGTTCAAATACCCAAAGGCTGGTCTGTAGCTCGCTACAGAGCTCGCGAGGCCAGGTATGTAGCCCGATCCGGAATATCGGAGTATCCATTCTCCTATGTTTTAAACCCGACCCTATTCCGTTAAAACCCCTACCTTGGACCATTTTGAATATATTTTCTGACATTTTAAGAGTGAGAGATCACTTAAAACCTTGAAGATTATCAAGAGACGCACCAAGGTCTTCATCCTAGAGGTAAGATTATACACCCTACCCCTAATTTCGAAATTTATCTTTAGATGGTTAAGTAGCAAGATCATTTTGGGCATGAGAGTTATTTATTTTACATGAATGTGTTATCAAGGGGCGTAGGAAGATTTTTGAACTAAAAATGGTAAAGAATGGGTTGTCAGAAGATGAAATCCTCCTTAAAAGGACCATGAAATCTTAATGCACCCTAAATGTTTGATAATATGCTCAAATGAGCTAAAACTATGATCTTCTTCCTAATTGTGGTTCAACTTGTCATATTTCCAAAATAGATTGAAGTTGCTAAGAATTTCGGATCATTTTAGAGTTTAAGGAAGATCCATTGAAGTATGTTGGCTAAACCCCCTTCTTCTTAGAATCAAATCCCATTGTGTTCATGTAATTGGAGTAAGTCCTTTATCATTATTGAATTGGCTATTCCTAATGTGGTTGTGTTGAAGGATGTTTGTTCAATGTTCATTGTAAATGCTTCATCATGTCATCTTGCCATTTGAGAAATTGTTCAAAACGGGGAATATGTGTTAGGAATGTTAAGACTTCATGTCAAGGTCAAAATAAAGGTTGTAGTGCCAAATTGTATGATTAGCCTCTATGTGCCTAAGATTCTCAAACTTGCTCATATGTGAATCTAATGTCTTGAATGGGAAGCCTTATTATTGAGGATAATGATAATGATATTTGAATGTAGAAAAAGGGGACTGGAACTATGAATACGGCCAAGTGCCAAGAATGACTTTGTAATTGAAATCACTAGTGCCAATGAATTGAAAGTATATGAAAGAAGTAAAGTATGAAATAATTGAAAGAAAAAGGTAATGTCTCAAGTGATATGGCCTAGCCGATCGGGTCGAGATCGGATACCGTGTAAGAACATTGTGGTATTGTGGATTAAATTGTGAAAATGGTTGATGTCTCAAGTGAGATGGCCTAGCCGATCAGGCCGAGATCGAACTACGTGTAAGAACATAATGGTATTGTGAAAATGGTTGATATCTCAAGTGAGATGGCCTAGACGATCGGGCCGTGATCGGATGCCATGCCGCACACATGGTGGTAACTGTGCTGGAAATGATAATTGCAATTGTGGATATGGTTGATGTCACAAATGAGATGACCTAGCTGATCGGGTCGATATCGAACTCCGTGTAAGAATACTGTGGTATTGTGGATTGTGCCATATGGCACTAAAGATTACCCAACCTAATAAGATGAAAATTGAAGCTCTTATTGAACTCATGACTATTTTCCCCCTTGTATTATTGTCCATTCTATTGAGATGGTGTTTTAGGTTTACATACTAGTACTATTCAACGGTACTAACGTCCCTTTTGCCGGGGGCGCTGCATCTTTAAATGGATGCAGGTGGTTACATAGCAGACAGTTTTGATCGCAGTTAGTGGTACATCATCATCTTCCCAGCAGACTCGGTGAGCCCCATTTCATTCCGGGGTCATGTATTGTACCTTTTATTTATATTGTGGTCACTTTTTGAGGTATAGCCGGGGCCTTGTTGCCGTCACCATCTTTACTCTATTTTGTATCTTTAGAGGCCCCGTAGACACTATGTGGGTTGTATATGGGTGTTGGGAATGTTAAACCAGTTATGTTGTGTTTGATCACTTGTTCCATTCGAACTATAAGAAATATGTATTTTGAGACTTAAAGGCGCAATGGCTAATCAAATGATTTAGCATCGTATGTATGAACTTCCTGCTGTATAATTTATGAAATCATGTCTTTTCTTGATCATAGGTGAATTGGGTAGAAAGAATCTAACAGGCTTGCTCGACCGGGTTTACTCGGCTGAGCACCGGTCGCGCTCCTCAGTTTTGGGTCGTGACACCTGCCCAGCGATTATAGCTCGATGGTGGGAAAAATACTATAATACTGTATATATGTAGACCCTCCGCTCTCTTGACTGGAAGAAGACAATACTCAATTGAATATGAAGTCCCGATAAGGGAAAATACTATAACTTATGAGACTAGGATAATGCATATAAATACGGGAGTATGAACTTCTCTTTATGCCTCGTTATCAAACGCATGTAGTTACGAGATTATGCCAAAATGAAGGAATAGCTTAACCTTAGCACCACAAGGCCCATACACCGCCCTAAGGCCCATAAGCTGTTGTATTCCCTCTTAAGCACCACAAAAGTACCACAACCGAGACACCCACTCTGAAAAGACCTGAGCTTGAACTCTCCATTTTGGCCATGCTCAATTTTTTCCACTGCCTCATCCCTATAATTTTCATCACAAAAAGTAGAATCATCATAGCGGGGGCTTGGGGAAGGGAAGGATAAATAAGCACAAGCATCCCAATGACCATTTTGACAACCATACTTATCACAAATACTCCACACGTGGGTTTGAGATTGTGCCCACAATCCACCCCCGGGAGAATTTAAATAATTTTGCCACGAGTGTGGTCCTCCACAGTAAGGACAAGGGTCATCAAAGTATGAACAACTATCACCCGACTAATTTTCATCATATGATGCCATTCTTTTTTTGAAACTAAGAAAATAAACAAGAAACAAACAAGAAAAATAGACCACGGTAAGAAAGATAATTACACAAATATTCACAAGTTTGGACCAAAGCACTTACGCTTATTTCTCAAACAACCTAAATTACGCCAAATTGTTCCCCGACAATGGCGCCAATTTTGATGACGTCCAAATCCACTACTAAAAAGTAAATGGACACGGTCGCATGCAATATAAATTACCCAACTATGAGTTGGGGTCGAATCTCATAGAGAACAATATGTAGCCGATTAGGAATGTAAGAGAATTATCACTTGTTATGCAATGCCAAACACTTAGAATTTGATTGTGAAAATGATTATACCTAAATGCGAAAATATAAACTAACCTAGAAAGCAAGTAAAATGATCAATGGCTACAAGTATGGATGCATCGGGAATTACACTCAAGTAACGATCCAATGTATTTTACGATTTAACAAATATGAGCGAGTTTATGTTAATTAGCCACGAGTAATAATTCAAAATTAGCTTCTTCCGAAGACTAACAAGACTTCCTAATTGAATTGTCCCTAAAACAATTAAGAGATTAAGCACATCCGGATATGGCTACAAGTAGTTCAATCTTATCCCTAGGTAAAATCTATAAAATGAGGGTTAAAGCTTCAAGTTCTTGTTAATTAATCTTTCCCAATCCCAAATTATCTTTTCCAAAATTAATTCGAAGTTAATGAGCGAGTCCTAGGGTTAGCTAATCCCTTTGGAAACATTAAAGAACAAGAATAATTAAAGAAACAATAACTCGCTTCATAATATATAAAAATCGTTCAATATATAAGCACAACAAGGTATTTAATCCACACATTAAATATGAATATTTCCATAAACAAGATTCAAGTGTTGGAAATAAATACTACACACTTAGATATACAATACAAAGCAAGAAAATGAATAAATGAGCATAAAGGAGTAAGAAATTCTCAACCAAAAGCTTCAAATCTTCAAGACCCAAGTGTGTGTGCAAGAACCCTAGCTTCCAAAACTTGTTCTCTCTAGTATATGGACTGAAAATAAGCAAAAGATCCCGCCAAAAATGTGCTAGGTCATGTATTTAATGGTTTTGGGTCAAAATAATGAAATTCCATAACTGCCTAGGCTTTTCCGCCCATTTCTTCATCGCGTTCGCGACTACAGCTTCGCGTTCGCGATTATCCCCACGTGTTCGCGATGGTTTGAGTTCTGCTACTTCGCGTTCGCGTTCGCTTTTGCGTTCTCGTTCCCCACTCGGAGCTGGAAAGAATTAACTCTCTCTCACACAAAGGTATTCAAATGCACACAAGTAGTACTATAGGCTTGCCCTTCATATATTTCTCCACTAATGTAGACAAACTTGGTTCAAAATCAATTAGGACTTAAAAAGGTTATAATTTAGGCTTTTGGTTAAGGTAGAGCACAATTTGGTAAGAGTTACTCAAAACCTCCCTAAGCACTATAATTTTTCAACAATCAAAGTACATTTCCTTCAAGAACTTTTCCACCTTTTCTTCATTTCTTTTTTTTTTATATCACCTAGTCTTCCATTTATTCACAATACCTTTTTTTTTCAAATATTACTTTTTTTCTCTTTTAAGAAATTGTTTTTATCACCTTTCACCTTTTAAGCAACTTTCACATCACAACTTTTCCAACCTTCACCCCCCAAACTTAGGCTTTTAGCCTATGTTCATACTTCAAAGTAATTAGGGAGGTAGGGTGCCAAAAGAAAATCAATAAAGAACGATAATTTGTAATATGGTTGCCAAAGAAAAGGTTTAAAGTCTCAAAAGGGGTTGACTAGGTAAAATATGCAAGGGTAGGAAGTTTAGGCACAATAGCGGTCCAAGGAAGGTCCAACATCATTTTTCCAACCAAGTTAGTCTAGGATTTCACCTTGAAGCACATTCCGGACAAGTTCTAGACTACAAATGATGCAAAAGAACTTCACAATAAATCTCACCACACATGGCACATGAAAACTCAAGTGGAATACAAATCCAAAATCCAATTGAAACCAATGAATCTCAGGGAAGTCACATATAGCCTAAGAAGCTATTTAGTGAATCAAAGAGCCAAAAATTGAGTCTAAAAGTCATGACAATAATCTTTACTTCAATCATTTTCTTTTTCAAAAATCAAGAATTCATATGCCGAGATTTAAATCATGTTGGCACCAAACAAGCCACACATTGGTTTATGCAGACAAGATCACACCCAAAAACTAATTTATTCACTACTAACTACTAAACTAACTAAAAAAATATTTACCTAAAAAAAGAAAAACTAAACAAGACTAATCCCTTAAGAAAGTTGTCACGCCATCCATCATAGGGAAAAGTCACCCGGTTCAACACAAATAAATTCCTTGGAAAAGAACCGCGGTATAAAGAAAAATCAAGGAGTTTAACTAACACTACTATATAAAAAAAATAGAAACCGGAATGCTAACATACTAGGATTAAACTACAAAATATTACTAATAAACTACAAATGTCAACCAATCTACACGAGTTCACAAAAATGATCATGCTCCACATACATCCATCATATATGAGCCACCCCCAACCTAAAGTGTTGCATTGTCCCTAATGCAACTAAACAAAACAAGCGAAAATGGTGGAAAGTGCTCCCTGAACACTGCGTCACTCGGAGCTGGAGGTGGTGAGAAATGTGAGCTCCTCCTCATCATCACCATCATCCGAGTCATTTGAACTACAAAATGATCTCAGCTTATCCATCATCTTGTTCAGGAATTTTCATCCTTTGCCTTTCCTCCTCGCAATCCCTCATTGACTCGTGTAGTTCAATTTTCATATCACCACACAAGTCCAATGTTAAAAAGTGCTTGGAATGTGACTTCAAACCTCCACATTGCAATTCTTTCCGAATTTTGACATTCTCTTTTTCCCCCGGACTAGAGCCTATCTCAACCATATTTTCAATTACACCGGTTGTCTCTAATTCCATATTTTTCTTGGCATAACTAATACTCATGGAGTTGGTTGGCGGATGTTCATATATTGATTCCTCGAAGTAAAGCTCACTTTCTTCCTCATAATTGGATTCTTCTTAACTTTCTTCCACACTTTCAAGTTGGTAGGCATAGTGAGCCTCAACCAATATTTTCATTTGATTTTTCAAATTGTGGATATCCTCATCATTTTGAGTCAAGTTTTGTTTTAAGTCCTCGAGTGCAAAGTTGTGCTTCTCCTCATTTTCAAGAATGGTCTCCAACATGAGCATCATCCTCTCATTTTGAGCATTTACATAGTCCCTAAGACTAGGTGCCATCGCGACATCCTACTGAGCAAGATTTAGGTTGTGACAGATAAGGAGTGCAAATTTTATACATGAAATAATGGGTAATACTTTAGAAGTTATCCCTTTCTTGAAACCACCTAAAATATTTGCTAAATCTTTATATTGGACTTTAAAACAAATTAACATGTTATATCTAATATATATTTTTTAATAATGTAACATTATTGTAATTCCTCCCATGGTATTATATATGAACTGTAATAGCCTATTTTAGATCATAATTATTTGAGTTGTATTTCTTCTATATATTTTTTATTGATTTACGCGAGGTTCACGTGCAACGCACGTACACAAAGACTAGTTATTTAAAACAAGCATGATCACCTGAAAAATAGAGTAAATAACTGCAATAATAAATTAAATTATATTTATAGTGTAAAAAATATATAATGTCAAACGAGTGTATATATTGGACCTGTCAAACCGAGTTCAGAAATATGGAATTGTTTCGTATATGTGCTATTTTTCAAACTTATTTTACCCGGTGTAATGACCTAGGCGGTCGTTTTGATAGTTGTAGCCCCGTTCCTCCATTTACTGCTCGTTTTATGCTTAATAGTTGCTATATGACTTGTCAGGATAGTTGGTTCGCGTCCGGAGAGGCCTCGGAATGAGTTGAGACACTTAATCTCAAGGTTGGAAGCTTAAATTGAAAAGGTTGACCGGATATTAACTTGTGTGTAAATGGCTCCGAATTGGAGCTTCGATGGTTCCGTTATCTCCGTTTGGTAATTTTGGACTTAGGAGCATGTCCGGATAGTGATTTGGAGGTCCGTAGTTGAATTAGGCTTGAAATGGCGAAAGTTAGAAATGTAGAAGTTTGACCGAGAGTGGACTTTGTAGTTACCGGGCTCAGATTAGGGTTCCAAGAGTTGGAGTAGGTCTGTGGTATCATGTGTGACTTGTGTGCAAAATTTGAGGTCAATCGGACGTGATTTGATAGGTTTCGGCATCGAATATGGAAGTTAGAAGTTCAAAAGTTCATTAGGCTTGAATCGATGCGCGATTCGTGGTTTTAGCCTTCTTTGATGTGATTTGAAGGCTCGACTAAGTTTGTATCATGTGTTAGGACTTGTTGGTATATTTGATTGAGGTCTCGGGGGCCTCGAGTGGATTCCGGGTGGTTAACGGATGAAAAATGGGACTTGGATCATTGTTGAAGCTGGGAGCCTTCAGGTGTGACCGCACCTGCGAGGGTATTGGCCGCAGGTGCGGCTGATATAGCGCAGGTGCGGAGCTAGGCTGGCCTGGGGTGTAATGCGGGTGCGAGGGGTCTTCCGCATCTGTGAGCCCGCAAGTGCGAGCAAGGCTCCGCAGATGCGGAGAAGTGGAGAGTAGGTTGTCTTCGCAGAAGCGGATCGAGGGTCGCAGAAGCGCTTCCGCATGTGCGGAACTTGGAGCGCATATGCAAACCTTGTGGACTTAAGTGACTTCCACATAAACAGAACTCCTATCGCAAAAGCGATTCCGCAGGTGCGAATATTTGGCTTGCAGGTGCGAAAGCACTGGACAGTATTTAAAATACGAGGGTTCCGTGATTTTCATCATTTTGGACATTTCAAGCTCGGGCTTAGGCGATTTTTGAGAGGAATTTCAAAGGGATTCTTGAGGTAAGTCACTTGTGGTTAAATTTATTCAATAATTATGCCTCCCCATTGAATTTCCCACCTAGTGTGTGTGCTTTTGAGGTGTAATTTTGGAAGTTAGAGGCTATGGATTTGGAGAGCCTAATTCGGGGATTTGAGTGCTCATTTGGTGTCGAATTTTGGTAAATTTGGTATGGTTGGACTCGTGGTTGAATGGATTTCCGGATTTTGTAACTTTTATTGGATTCTGAGACGTGGGTTCTGGACCCACTTTTGAGTTGACTTTTTCACTTTTGATTAAGAATTTAGTATTTTCTTATGGAATTGGTTCCTTTAGCTCATGTTGATTGTATCGAACTGATTGAGGCTAGATTCGAGGCATTCGGGGGCCGTTTCGCGAGGCAATGGCTTGTTGGAGTAGAGTTTTATACAGTTTGAGGTAACACTTCTAAGCTTGGTTCTAAGGGTATAAAACCCCGAATTACGAGCTATGTGATTGATGTTGAGGTGACACGCATGCTAAGTGACGGGCGTGTGGGTGTGCACCGTAAAAATTATGATTTAGTCGATTCCCTGGAACTGCGTAGCTATTTTATCTAAACATTTTTGTTGTACTCTCTGTGTTAGAGCACTTGAGCTGTGATTCATGCTAGAAATCATGTTTAGGCTATATGCTGGTACTATTGGGATCCACAGTGGTCGTTCTTTGCTATTGAGTTATCTGTTTAATTGGAGTTGTGTACTCAGTCAGATTCATCATTACGTGTCATATCTCAGTCTCTGTTATCGTATATTGTCACATCTCGTATCATTGATAGGGCTGCTTAGCATGAGTGTTGTGAGCCCGAGAGACTGGAGAGATTGGTGACTGAGTTGGGGCCTGAGTGTTGTGTTGTGAGTGTGCATGTCGCAACAAGCCTTATGGCTATATGTGTGTGGATCGGGTTGCATGTCGCAACAAGCCTTATGGCTATATATGTGTGGATCGGGTTGCACGCTGCAACAAGTATGGATCGGGTTGTGCGCCGCAACATACCTTATGGATATATGTGGATCGGGTTACACACCGCAGTAGGTATCATACAGTGCTGAGTGATTAAGCGTGCCGAGCGAGAATTAAGACGGACAAATTGAGTGCCCTGAGAGTGTGAGTACTTGGGGTTTCACTGTGTTGCATCACATACGGTATTCACATTGGCATGTAGCTATAGAGACGTCATACTCTTCTTATCAGTCACACTTGGCATATTTTATCTGTGCTAAACTTAACTGTTGAACCTAGAAGCATGCCTACTTTTCTGTATTGTTAAACTCTGTATCTTTACTGTATTGTTTCAGCTCATCACTGCTTTCAGACCATAGGTTAGACTTGTTACTTATTGAGTTTGTTGTACTCACGCTACACCTTGCACTTCGTGTGTAGATCCAGGTATTTTCGGGTGCGGCGGTTGCTGATTCCTGGCATTTCATCAATTCGGAGATGATCGAGGTAGCTGCCTTGGCGTCCGCAGACCTTGACTCTCCTCCTTTATCTTTTAGTCTTGTTTATACTGTTCTACTTTCCTAGACAATGTTCCATTGATTATACCGTGTTGTTATGTAGATACTCATGTACTCCGTGACACCTGGATCTTTTGGGAGAATTTTGTACTGAGTTACGATGTTTATATCTAGTTTTTATGAAATTCTTACTTATTTAAACCTATTTTCGTATATTTGGGATTTTAAAATGTTGGTATGTGTGAGACGCCGGCTTGCTTAGTACCATGATAGGCGTCATCATGACATGTCGAATTTTGGGTCGTGACACCCGGATTGTCTAAAGTTTCTTATTTACTAGAGCTAAGTAATTTTTTTTCAAATTATATACATTCCCCTTAAAAATCTCCCAAGTTATAATTAGTGGCTTAAATTAAGATATTCATTTACACCCTTCTTCCTTTTTTCTTCCCTCTCCTCTCTCCTTCTTCTACTATCGCCTCCTTCCCTTTTTTCACACCTGATATTGAGATTAAATTTTAGAATTTTGTCTTAACATATAGGAACATTAAAAGAGAATCCACCTTCATATTAAATTTTCTTGATAAGCTCATTTATGAATGTCATTAATACACTTTGATTTCATATGAGAAAACAAAAGCCTCGTCTTTAGTCCAGATTTGCATGTGAAATCACTCCTTGAGGATATATTTAAGTTACCAAAAGAGAGAAGTTTTTATTTCTGAATATCTATGGCGAAATTGGGGAATAATCCAGACAATGGCACAACCTGGTAGGACAAGTTTAATATAACTTTCATATAACATTCATACAAAAATAATACAACTATAACAGAATACAACTGAAATATAATTTTCATACAATTTTGATACATATCAATAACTTTATATAAAAAGAGAGTATTTATAACTTAAATATAAATTTCATACAGTATACAATTTCGTTTCAACTTTCATACAACATTCAAATAAAAAAAATACAACTGCAATAAAATACAACTTAAATAAAATTTGCATACAAATTTCATACAACTGTAATACAACCCCAATACGATTTTGTATGTATATTGTATGTCATGTGTTATTATTATTTGAAATCCAACCAAAATCAACTTTAATCTTTACCAAACATCCTCAAAATTGAGATATAAACCTCAAAGAATATTCTCAACCGTTTGCAACAACCCCAATCCAAACAATTTTTTTTTTAAATTCGAAACTTCAAAACTTTTTTAATGGCTGTCAATGATGGAGAGTCAAACACTTTCAAAATTTATTGGTTGATAAATTTTAATTTGAATACCAACTATGGAACATGAAGAAAATTGCTAAGTTAAATCTCCTTAGTAAAACAATTAAAATTCATTGATGAATTTCCTGAAGAAAAAAAGAAAGGAGATGAGAAAAGAGAGAGAAGTAGAGAAGATTGAAGTTGAGGAAATAAGAGAGATGGAGGGAGAAAGAGAAATTTAAACTGATATTCTCTACTAAATTCATAATATTAAGGGATACTCATTTAATATTAGTTTATATATTAACTTATAATTAAGTTAAAACTTCAATAGTGAGAGTAAATAAGTTTTAAAAGTAGCATAGCTAAGTAAAAAGTTTCAGAAATATCCTAGTTTCTGAGAGTATAGGACGAAGAAATGTTGCGTTTTTGCTGTATTTGGGCCGATTGTATTACCCAAGTCGATGGGCTACATTCAAAATTAGCCCAAAACAATAAATAATGTCATATTAGTAGAAATGGCGTGGTATAGCTACTTTTTTAAGTGGTATTTACTTTTTAGCCAGTATTTTTAATGTTGAGCAAAAATAGCTACTACTCTATTAAAATTAATACGAAAAGTCTTTTTTTACCCTTTTTTCATGAGTGATGTGTAAATATTAAGGACATGGTGTCCTTAACTTCATGAGTAATGTGTAAAATATTAAGGACATTATGTCCTTAACATTTACATTGCACACATGAAGCTAAGGACACCACGTCCTTAACATTTACAATGCACATATGAAGTTAAGGACATCATGTCCTAAAGTTTAATAACAGAAGTTGCAAATACAAGTTAATGATATTATGTCCTCAACATTTACATTGCACACATGAAATTAAGGACACCATGTCCTTAACATTTACATTGCACATATGAAGTTAAGGACATCATGTCCTTAATATTTACATTGCACATATGAAGTTAAGGACATGATGTCCTAAAGTTTAACAACAGAAGTTGCAAATACAAGTTTATGATATTATGTCCTTAACATTTACATTGCACACATGAAGTTAAGGACACCATGTCCTTAACATTTACACAATATATATGAAGTTAAGGACACCATGTCCTTAATATTTACACATCACTCATGAAGTTAAGGACATTATGTCCTTAACATTTATATTGCACGCATGGAGTTAAGGACACCATGTCCTTAACATTTACACTGCACATATGAAGTTAAGGACACCATGTCCTTAATATTTATTCATCACTCATGAAGTTAAGGACACCATGTCCTTAACATTTACACTATACATATGAAGTTAAGGACATGATGTCCTAAAGTTTAACAACAGAAGTTGCAAATACAAGTTAATGATATTATGTCCTTAACATTTACATTACACACATGAAGTTAAGGACACCATGTCCTTAACATTTACACTGCACATATGAAGTTAAGGACATGATGTCCTAAAGTTTATCAGCAGAAGGTGCAAATATTAAGGACATTATGTCCTTAACATTTACATTGCACACATGAAGCTAAGGACACCATGTCCTTAACATTTACAATGCACATATGAAGTTAAGGACATCATGTCCTAAAGTTTAACAACAGAAGTTGCAAATACAAGTTAATGATATTATGTCCTCAACATTTACATTGCACACATGAAGTTAAGGACACCATGTCCTTAACATTTACATTGCACATATGAAGTTAAGGACATCATGTCCTTAATATTTACATTGCACATATGAAGTTAAGGACATGATGTCCTAAAGTTTAACAACAGAAGTTGCAAATACAAGTTTATGATATTATGTCCTTAACATTTACATTGCACACATGAAGTTAAGGACACCATGTCCTTAACATTTACACAATATATATGAAGTTAAGGACACCATGTCCTTAATATTTACACATCACTCATGAAGTTAAGGACACTATGTCCTTAACATTTACATTGCACACATGAAGTTAAGGACACCATGTCCTTAACATTTACACTGCACATATGAAGTTAAGGACACCATATCCTTAATATTTACATTGCATACATGAAGTTAAGGACACCATGTCCTTAACATTTACACTATACATATGAAGTTAAGGACATGATGTCCTAAAGTTTAACAACAGAAGTTGCAAATACAAGTTAATGATATTATGTCATTAACATTTATATTACATACATGAAGTTAAGGACACCATGTCCTTAACATTTACACTGCACATATGAAGTTAAGGACATGATGTCCTAAAGTTTATCAGCAGAAGGTGCAAATATAGGACACTTTGTCCTTAATATTTACACATCACTCATGAAGTTAAGGACATTATGTACTTAACATTTACAATGAACACATGAAGTTAAGGACACCACGTCCTTAACATTTACACTGCACATATGAAGTTAATGACATGATGTCCTAAAGTTTAACAACAGGAGGTGCAAATACAAGTTAAGGACATTATGTCTTTAACATTTACATTGCATACATGAAGTTAAGGACACCATGTCCTTAACATTTACACTACACATATGAAGTTAAGGACATGATGTCCTAAAATTTAACAACAGAAGTTGCAAATACAAGTTAATGATATTATGTCCTTAACATTAACATTGCACACATGAAGTTAAGGACACCATGTCCTTAACATTTACGCTGCACATATGAAGTTAATGACATGATGTCCTAAAGTTTAGCAGCAGAAGGTGCAAATACATGACACTTTGTCCTAAATATTTACACAACATTCATGAAGTTAAGGATACCATGTACTTAATATTTACACAACACCTATGTCTAGCACAAGGGTATTTTTGTTTGGCGAATAAAAATTTATTAAATATTGACTAAAGAGTAAATATATTTAAAATAATGATTAAAAAGTAAAAACATATCTAATCAGTGGCTATATGTGCACTTCCCCGTCGTATTACTGGTCAGCCCAATAGTAGTTCTACTCCATCAATACATTGAAGTGAGGTAACGTTTTAGAAGAAAAAAAAAGATGAGCAGCGTAAGGAAAGGGCCGCCGAAGCACCAGAACAAAGTCGCCTGGAAACCTAACGCCGGCGTCAAAATCAATGAAACCGTACGCTCACCTTTTACTCTCCGCCTATCAAACATTTGAATTGGGTCTCAACAATTGATCGGTTTTGCCTTTTATTTTGCAGGAAGTGGGTGGAAAGTTTAGGCCTTTCTCAGACATAACAGGAGTATGCCTTCGTTGTAAAGATCAAATTGAATGGAAGCGCAAATATGGAAAATACAAACCCCTTACTGAACCTGCTAAGTGGTACACCTTCTACTTCTCTCCTTGTTCAAAAAAATTTCTTTTTGTTTTTTGAAAAAAATGCCAATATTTAGGTTGTTAAATTATAGAAGATGAAATTGGACACATGTACTAGCTTAGCAAAACCCATATATAACTGGTTAAAATTTCTATAGTATGTATTTATACTATGTTCATTGAAATTAGTGAACCATGGTACTCCAAAGCCACTGACTTAAATTCCTTTGTTTATTTTAAAATTATGATAGTCAGAAGTGTTCGAAAAGAAACGTGCGTCAAGCTTACCACAATCTCTGCACTGGTTAGTTTTCATTTCTGTTTCATTTGTTTTGTTTTTTGCATATTTGTTACAGCATAATGAAAATCCTATATTGCGTTATGAAATCTATCAAGTGTTTGGTTTGATGTTTTTGCATTTATTTGAAAAATCAACAGGCTGTGCAAAGGAGCATAATGTATGTGCTAAGTGCTCATGTCGTGTTGGTCAAGTGGTTGGAAGGTTTAAAGATTCCTCCTTTTCCCCATTCCCTTCCCAATTTGTTGAATCTCTGTTCTGCGCGTTTAATATGGTTTTGCTTCAATTTAAATGAACACTGTTTGTGGAAGACTCATATGGTTATTATTGGTTTCTTGTAGAGATGTTTCAGAAGTGGAGGCTGAGAAAAAGGCTCTTGAGGAGGTCTGTTTTCAATTTTCGTAGCCTTATCCTTTGGCTTTTATGTCAGCTGTAAGGTCAGCGGGTTATTTGTCAACCTATGAAGCTAATGGTTTTGTTGTTGGTTACAGGCCATCAAGAATGCTCGAGAACGGGATAGGCGGTCACTTCTACGTGCTGTAAGAGAAATTTTCTACCGAATTAACTTTGTGATAAATGTTTTCTGGTAGATGCCTGCCTTGTTCTTGTTCCTAGCCCCCCCCCCCCCAAAAAAAAAACACACACACACACAGAGACAAGGGAGGGCTGAGGAGATTACACTCATTATCTTCTAACATTAGATATCTGATATACTCGGCTTGGCATCTCATATTGAATAGAATGGTTTAACTACAGTGACTCGTCATAAACCTCACCTTTTCAGTCATTTGTTAGATGTGATCAATATAATTCTTAATCAACAATTAGTAATTAGTATCAAGCTATATCATTTGGTTAGCACTTAGCACCAGAGTGACCTTTGTCCTTTGCTATATTTCAAATCTTTACAATTCATGTCAGTGATTTATTACCATGTACTCTAGCCATAGTAGAAAGTCAGCTGTTTAACCATGTATTTCTCTCACCCTCTTTGTTCCCCATAATCATATTTCATCCTCATTATTTGATCTCTACTCTCTTGGAGTCTAAATGAGAACACCTTTCCCACCCTTCCAGACCACATTAAGCCTTGTGGGCTCACAATTGCCAATCTTTCAGGTGGTTAACTGACAGACCACTTACTGCCTGCCTCTTATGGCGTGACATTGGCGACAATTTGGTCATAAGTATTGATTGCTACAGATCATTCCCTGTAAACGGTCATACTCTCTGCCTTCTTATCCATATGAATATCGTGGATCAAATAATAGTTAGCATAATTGTGAATGTTATAATCCTCCCAAAGTGCCCTACTTACTCAAATATGTATTCACGTTATATGAAAATCAACTTTTAACATGTAAATAGTAGGTCACCTTTTCTTGCAAAAACAAATGATGTAGATGACAGTTTATGGTCGATTTTATTTTTACCCCCCTTGGGATCTACCCGATTCTCTTTTATTTGTTTCTCCTAGACTGGATTGAAAATAGTTGGACTGAGGTTAGGTTACATAGTCTGTACATGTAAGCACAGTTTTGTTCTCTGGACGTTGGATTGCCCATTTATGTTTACATATGGAGTACTAGTTATGCTTGAAAATTGATTCTTAAAGCTGAAGAGAATGTTTTCCTGCTGGCTACTTTTAATTGCATAATACTCATTAAACAGTATGTCTCCATGAGACATGATATGGATTTTGAGAAATAAATATCTGTAATAACGATTGGTTGGTTCATTGAATGGGAGGGGAACAGTTGATTTGCTTCTTCACGTTCTGATATTTATTTACTATCTAACCGTACACATTTGATAGTATAAGCGAACATGACATTCTCCTCCTTTTTTACTTTCCACCTTTTACTTAGAGTATAACCAAGTTTTAAATACTCCTTTACCTCCATTTCTAGTTTCTACTACCATTTTTCGTTTCTACTGAACCAAGCTGTATAAAAGTATCTTGTTTTACCAGAGTTCAGCACATTGGTGTATGTTGTTTGATTATGTTGCTTTCATGATGTTTCTGAGATTCTTAGTGCTCATCAAATGTGTACTCAACAGATGAACAAAGGGAAGTCTCAGAGTTCAGACAAAAACCTAACTCAAAATGACATGAAGGTCGGTGAACTGTTTACAGCATCATCACTTGAGGAATATGCGGAGGTAAACCGTGATGATGATGATGATGTTGATGATCAGCTCCAAGTTATTTGAGATGTGCATTTTAGAGAATAAATTTCATATGGCCCTTTATAGATTTCTCTTCATGGTCGCTAATTTGATTCACACTCGCACATTTATAGTGGCAGCTTTGGAGAAAGAAGTGAATTTGTTGGCCACAATTGATAGAGGCTGTTTGATGGATAGTGGATATAGGCTTTCAGATTTTCTTAGCTAGTGATTAAGAGTTCTGAAAGTGTAATATAGGCTAAAATAGATTCTTAAGCCTATTTAATTTAAAACAGGCTATAGTATGAGGTTTGAAGTTATAAGTTTTGCAGAGGAGATCCTTCGGCCTTAAGTTCATTTCTTTATTGGGGTAGTCTTGTAGAAATTTTATCCGAATATGCGATTCAGCTTAAAAGACAGCTTGCTTCATGATATTGTTATGTAAGAGCATTGGTGTTTTGCTAGTCAATTTACTCATATTACTAGTTTGTCTTCGGTTTTTGGGACTCGATGGCTCGTGAATTTACATTATGGTTGGCAGAGCTTTGCACTATTTCTGTGATGCAGCCTCCAGATTGATTTGAATCTTCTCTATTCAGTATTTTGATTGTAAGATAAATAAGTGTCTTAATGCAGTTCTGAGAGGAAAGAGTATAATGAAAGTAGAAATCACATGTCACTATGTCCTTAAATCACCTTTTCATAATATGCTGCATATGCTCCAGAAATGATCTGAGAAAGGCGGAAGTGGAGCATGTAAAAGCCATTGCAATACACCCAAGAATCGTTATGTTCAAACTGTCAGATTTGCAGTGCCAAGTGGGTATCCTTTTCGAGCAGATCCATATTGACAATTAACGGTGTAAATCACTTGGGAAGTTTTCATAATCAGTTAGTCAAGATGGTTACTGCATCGATAATAATGAAAAGGTTTTTCATTTATATGGCTCATGGAACCCTCCTTGACCATTTGTCCGAAACTGGTAATGTTCCTCTTTCATGGAATAAGCGCTTCAACATCTTGCATTCTAAATGCGAAAGGAATGTAGAACCTCTACACTAGTACTAGACACACGATTTTCACCACAAATTGAAGTCCACAAAAGGGTAGCTCCGGTATCTGATTTTGGTATTCAAAAGTATGCAAATTGTAGAAAAAAATGTTTGTTTATTACATGGACGCAGTTCTGGATACCTGGACAAGTATAACAAGACGGGATCCAACTGTCGGAAAGAAACCAAATCAAAGAATATAAAGGCTTCAAAACAAGAGTTGCATCGACATGAACTTACATTTGATCAAGAATTCATCTATCCATATAGATGAATATTACATTTATCTGGCAAAAATCATTTAAGAATATATTCTTCATCCTCCTTGTAGTGATTGATTACAATCAATGAATATTGCATTTATCCGGCAAAAATCGTTTAAGAATATTGTGAGTAAATCCCAAAGAAAATCAATTGTGGTAGACCAGATACTTGGATTCCAAGTCAGCTTATGTATCACTGTCATCTATACGGACAACTAATCAGCAGAGCTAGCACGGTCTTGATATCTCCAGCTCCAATACTGTATGGCAGTAATATAAGAAAAACCCTACCGCATGAAGAGTCATCTGGCAGCTAGCTCTATCAACCTATTCATTTACTGCACACAAGCGTTCTGCCAAAAAAAGAAATCATGTTTTAGGAAAATTTATTGAACAAGATGCACGTTTCATATCTTCATGTTAAAAAAAAAACAGTAGCTTATCAAATATTAGGGTACAAATATTCTCTTTTTTAAGTGGCAATATATTGCCAAAAACGGAGAACCAATTGGATGTTATTTTTTGCCTAGAATCAAGAATTAGAGCAACAGAGCTTCTCTCTTTTATGAATATGCATTTGTCACAAATAGAGTGCAAATGCCCACTAAGCTACAAAGAACATATCAGCGAACACCTGATCCAGATAAAACGGTTTGTTTCAAGGGAAGTATGATGGAGCAGCTGAGCAGACATGCGAACTCTTCATACTAACCAGAGCTAATAGGCCGCAAAATTTATATGTAAACAGATTAGGCACAATTTTTTGGATCAAGAGGTAAACAGATTGGCACAAACTGGAGCATCAATAAAACTGATAATGAAACATAAAGAACAGCAAAGCACATATCAAGTCAGTGGGAGGTCAAATTTTTATAGATAAACTTATTGTAATAGTTGAGGATAACAAGTATTTTCCAAGTCACAACTGTCGTTTAAAGACATCAAGATCAATCACAAAATCAGAATGTTGTGAATAGAATGTCCCATATAAACTCGCAAAAATCAAGTACAACACCTACCACTCTGATTCAATTGAACACATCCATAGTATCAACACAGTAGGTTAATAAATCACACTTCAACTTCCAAACGAATTATGATTTATTGCTCACGTGGTAGTAAAAATTAAAGGAAAAAGAAGAAGAAGAGGTCAAGATCATACTGAGATATTCATAGGCAAGTATCATGGAGGTTCCCCATGCTGACATGCTGACAAATCTTGGACCTAATCCCCTATAAAATCCTGTCCAACCATCCTCAGCAATTAACTGCTTCACTACTTGTCGTGCAGTAGGCCTCTTGTCGTGTCCCATCACCTGTAGTGCATGAACAACAAGATCCTTAAATAACAAGACTCAAAACTGAGACTAATTACAGGACAATGCAAGAGCACAAACTAGTGTGGCTAGAGTTTTAAAAGGAATTGCTTCTCAACACTCACTTATGTATCCAACCTCCGAAGGAGAGACCAAAAGAAAAAAAAGAGAATACCTACAATTTCTATGCAAATGAAGAGAAGCAGATATTAATGCACAATTGTGCGCACCAATGTGTAGGAAACAAAACGAACACTTACCCAATCTAAAGGCACTGCAATGCCTCTTGCGAAAGCTTAACACTTGCAAAACGTTTAACACATAAACTAGAAAATTTTGAAAAGTGTAGAAAAAATAGTTCATAAAAGAAAACAGAGGTAATACCTGCAATCGAGTTTTAATGGTGTCCAATGGAGTTGTTATGCAAGATGCAGTAGCACCTGCAATGATCCCACCAGCAGCTTGAACTGCCACTATTTTCCCCTGGCTGGGAGCAGGCCCACCATGCTCAGTTCCATTATCCAAGAGCCTGCTGATAGACACCAAAAGCAGTTGATAAGCCACAAAAGGTTACCCAACAGAAATCTATAGAAAAGGCGATGCAACCCAATTCAAAGGTATAACAGGAACGTGAACAGGAGAAAAGGGACAGTCCACTCTTAAAGAATTTTGGACGATCAGCACTGTCATGTCTCACCTCCATATGAAGCGCTGGCTCGAACCATAACTTGCCCACCATACAGCACTGGATGGGGAGTATGTTATAACAGATAGACCAAATCCTCTGTATAGTCCACGAACACCTTCTGACTTCAGAACTTTGCGAGCAACATCCAAGCCTCCATTGTAGCTTGCATGGCCTGAGTATCCTTGCACCATTAACCTTTGACTAACCTATTTCCATTCGATTTCATGACATCAATTTTCGAAACTTGAAAAAACTCATCCACAAATTGTGACTGGCTGAAGTGGAAAGCAGGGCAATAACAATAAAATAAGGAAGACCATAAATGTCTGAAACACAATTTTTTTTTTTTGATAAGGATGTCTGAAACACAACTTATTTGTAAATTACTTTGCTATGCTCAATTCAGCCAAATTTAGTTAATATTCTAATGCAAATTCTAGTAAATGACAAAAAGAATAAAGAGCAATCTGATAATTTACGAAAACATTCTTCAGATGTAATCAGATATTTAATCTAGCTACACGTGGATTTTTTTTTTTTTTTTTTGATAAGTAAAACACATGGATTTCTAGAGAATAAATTATGTTGGATTCACAATCCACATGTCCAAGTCATTACGCCTCTATTATGAAAAGAGAATGAAGAGATAAAGGGCATACTATGTCAATTGGAACAAAGACAGATTGTGAACAAAGAGACGCCAGCATGCCAGCAACGCCATTTGCTATAGCTGCCTGTATAGGTTCTGATAGTTTGAATGGTTCAACCATCTTAAAGGCAGCCACCTTAGTGGTCTCTAGTGCTGTGAGAAATATAATCCTGGCGGGAATTGCCCCAGTAATGACAGTTCCAAAACCTCTATATAAACCAGGAACACCATCGTTTCGCAATATGCCCCTGACAACAGAAAATGCATTGTCTTTTGCAGCAGTATTGGTTGCAACCTGCATTCTAGTCTTGATAACGGAAATGGGGTAGAGCGCAACAGTAAGCCCTGTAAATATCCCAGCTCCTACGACATAGAACTTACTCTTATCAAGCCTGCAGAAGAGTGGAAGACATGAAGAGAAGTCCAAAAGAAAAAAAGAGAGGGTAAAAATAAAAGGAGGAAGCCTGCATACAAGAAAAGAAATTTTCCCCATGGGCCACTACATCATTAAAAGATTAAGTTGCAGCGCAAACAGATCCTACTTGACCTTAAACATTATCCTAAAAGATAGAGAAACTTAAATCTATGTTATAAGTATACATAACTTTGGAGGCCTGAAATCCACCAAGAGGTCGAAGCCGAAGATTCTCCATTCTACTGATTTTTCCGGAATCTCAGAAAATGAGTTAATTTACAACTTTTGTTTTCTCTTTCTTTTTTTTTCTTTTTTTTGGGATGACCGAGAATTCGGGCGGCCAACCCTTAGGACCAACCGCAGTCTTCGGAACTCGGGAAGAATGGGCCGACCCCTCTACCCTTCTCCACTTAAAAGCTTAGTTCGAATGGCGCAGGGCTCGAACATGTGACTAAGTCACAAGTCCCTTAACCTTTGCCACTTGAACTAAGCCCTAGGGGCAATCAACAACTTTTGTCTACAAAATAAACACGTAAAGAAGAATTAATAAGATAGTAAATCTAGCCACCAAAAATTTCTGGTGATTAGTGTACAGTTTAAGCCCTCTTACTATTCATTTTTGAATCCCAGTCACTTTTATACACAGGATAGGAGGGAGACAAAGTACAACATCTCTCATTGGTTTTGGAGGACAATCATTTAGCTAGGCCAACCCGCAATTAGCATCCAATTTGAACTTATTCTCTTTTTGGACAATACAATTACAATTTCTAAAATAAATTTCAACCTCAGAATATTATAAGTCCCAACTAGCAATCCTTGGTTTTCATGTTTAATTCACAGTGAATAAGAGAATTGCAAATAGATCTCTGCTAATTACTTTAAAAACTAGTTATCACTTTCCATAATTGAACACGTTATTAATTGCAATCTGCAAGACCTATAATCATTTCCTATAATTAAACACATAATAATCATTCAATCATACGGATGAAAAAAAAAATATTAAAATGACAAAAACAAAATTGAGGAGTCGTATATTAAGACAAAATAAATCGAAGAAGTGGAAGGAAGCTTTACTTGTCCCAGTTAATCTCGGTTTGGTCAAACGACTTCCTTCTAGATCCAGCAACCTCCATTTTAGGTTCCCCGAAATTGAAACAACTGCTCAAAACCCTAACTCGGCTAACATGTAAAACAGCGACTCATTATTTTTTCAGGAGGACAGCAACAAAATTGCAAAACAAATTTGAAAATGGGACTCTGAATAAGTACTTATTTGCAACGAATATTCTAATTGCAGAAGTTTCTTGGAGAAAAAGCACCGACCAAATTGGTCAATATAATGCTCCTCCTACTAATACAACTTCTTAATCAGTTTATTTTATATTTGTTTTTTGGGTGTAAAATGAGATTTGGAAACAGAGATGTTGTTAGGTCTTTGTTGGCTGGCGCCTGATTCCTTATGCGGCGTGGGATTTGCTTACTTATGGGAACACGTCTTAAGATGCATTAGCTTTTTTTCTTTCTTTTTTTTCCCCCCCCTTTTTTTTTTTACAGTATTGAATTATTATATTCTAAAAGTAATAATTATGTACCCGAAAATATTTTTAAAAATTATATTATCAGACAAACCAAAAAATATTTAAGACACCTTAAAATATAAAATTATTATCTTAAAAATAATGGTACACATTAATTGATAGTGTCATCAGAAAACCCAACACAAACAAATGGGTTTGACTTTCTGAAACGAAACAGATAATTACATATTTCTCGTAGGCTACATGATTACTTGTTGCAGCCTTTTCTTAAGATATTAATAAAACAACAGCGAATAAAAGAAGTATTGGTCTCTAATAAAACTAAAATAGTATCCCCGAAAAGACAAAATATTTTCAAACCTCTTATAAACAAAATGCAAAAGTTTTTAAGAAAATCTCAAAACTACACCAAACCAAAATCTGAATATTTACTTGTTCTACGATTTTAAAGGGGGGAATGAAAGTCTCGTCACTCTGACCAATGGGCTGTTCCTACATGTCCATACAAACTAATGATGACATCTGTTTGTATGAGCTAATCCCAGTCTCAATAACAATTGAGTTGAAAACTTGGTGCTATTTCTACATCAGGCCCTTTATAATTTTAAATTTAATAAAATAACCGTTTAGGTCTCTTATGTATAAAGATAAATTTTTTACGTGTAAAAGTAAATCACTCATGTATAAAAAAAAAGGTAGAGTTCTAAAACTAGATACAAGTTTGTAAAGAGACAAAAAACCAATTGACCCGAAAACTTGTGGGCTAGCAAATCTTTTATGGGATTTTTTCTATATATAAAAAAAAAAATAGGACAATTTTTATCCGGTTGCTAGTTTTTTTATTTATATTATAAGTATCTACGTTTTTTATAAGATATATATAAATTTGGTCAAAAGCTACGACTTATATATAATTTATATATAACTTTTTGTTGAACAGATTCGATCAACAGCTACAACTTACCTACAACTTAGATATAACTTGTATTTAATTTCTTATTTTATAAAATCTGGTCAAACACATATTACATGTAATTTATGTTAGTTGTATGTATTTTGTATGTCGTTTGTACGCCCGACATACAATTTGCATATAATTTATTTATGTATTCGTCTTCAAGTTTCAATATGAAATTCTAACCAAAATCAACTCGAAACTTCACCAAAATCCCTCAAAACTGAGATATAAACTCCAAAAAGGTATTCCCAATTATTTACAATATTATTCAATCGAAACAAATACTAACAATTTTGCAAAATTTATTTTTCGAATTCAAAGTTTCGAAACTTTTTAAATAAATGTCAATGGAATTTAAGGTCTAATTTTGTTTTCGTTATAAATTTCAGTTTAATTTCAGCTACATGCCTAAAGATTTTTATGTTTATTTTAGAGGTTCTAATATAATTGGTCGTTCGGCACAAACTTAAGACAACCGCTATCCCATTAGATTTGATTGCAAGTTATAGCAAAAAAACTTATTGCATTGGCTACAACAAAATATTCGCTAACCCACCTTATTTTTTTATTTTGCCTTTTTGCTACGCCTAGCTCCACCATCCAAACAATTATCATAACCCATTATAAATATCAGTCTTTACTTTCTCAATTTGATAGTTCTTGTAGTAAGATTGATATTACATGCATTTAACATATTTTATTTTTAGTCAATGATTACACAGGAAAAAAAATTCGCTATACATGGCGGGGCGTTTTACTGTACATTACTCCATTGACAATGAAAATTTTTAGTTGCCAAAAAAAAAAAATCAATTATCTGTTTTTTGCTTGTTTTGCATCTTTCCTTTTAAGAATTGTGGAGTATACTCCTTTTTTTTTTTGAGAAACTGAAAATTTTATTTATATAATACTACAAAAGTTCAAACATAGGATCCGTGGAGTATACTCCATTTGTTACAATTCCCAGACACACTAACAAACAATAAATAATTAAAAATTACAGTAAGATGCATCACATCAATTATGTAATGACTGGTTTTACAAACGTGTAGTCATTCAATATACAAAAAAAACTGTCACTATACAAAAAAAAATATACATATAGACTGTCACTATACAAAAAATATACAAAATACACATCGCTATACAATTTATATACTAAATAGCTTGTCACTATACAAAAAATATATAAAATAGACGTCACTATATAAAATATTACAAAAAAGATTGTCATTATACAAAAAATATATAAAATAGATATCATTATACAAAATAGACTGTCACTGTACAATTTACATACAATAGAGTATCACTATACAAAACATATACTAAATAGACTGTCATTATACAAAATACATACAAAATAGACTATCACTATACAAAAAATATATAAAATAGACTGTCGTTATACAAAATAGATATTTAGGGCTATTAAATGTAATATGTTTGGGCCGAAGGGACATTCAAGGTTAATGGGGAAAAACATGGGCTATTAAAATTTTGAGGGGTCACGGAGGATCATTTTCTCTTTATTTTATCTACAATTCAAACATGAAATTCTATTGGGCTGAAAAAGCCATTGCGAAAGGAAGACTTGGAGTTTTTTGTGCTACAATTGTTATGCTAAAAATCCCAAGACATCTACAAGGGAAGTGGGATGACATTTTGGAACTTGCTATTCTAAGGCTTGATATTGGAACCTTGCTACAATTGAGAATCTAGAATTAGGGAGGAAGAAAGGGAGATAAAATGGGGAAGATTGTAGTCTAATATTACATTTTATATGAATGATGAATATTTGTATGAAAATATAATTAAGTGATAATCTCTCTTATATAAGATTATAATATTGCATAGATAGGTAAAATTTTACTTTAAAATGAAATGAGTGTTATTTGTACATCATGCCACTTTACAATTTTAAATTTAAGAAAATAACCTTTTTAGATTTCTTATGTGTAAAAGACAGATATCTTACGTGTAAAAGTAAATCTCTCGTATATAAAAAAAGAGGTAAGATCATAAAACTAAAAATAAACTTGTAAAGAGCCAAAAAAATCAATAAAAGTGCTATTTGTACATCATGACCCCTCACGATAAAAAGTCCAACAACTAAGAAGAATACTCTAATTAGAACTAAACTAATTAACGAAATTAAAGAGATAGAAACTCTAGAAGGAATTAAAAGAGCAGAATGAACTCCAGACTTTACTAAACGTAAAGGGTGATAATTGATGTATGAAATCAATTAACTCCAAAGAACGACAAGAATGAATTAAAATATAAAAAAAAAATTACCATCAAGAATCAAGTTTAAAGTAAATTCAAATTACAATCCAAAACAATAGTAGAGATGACACCAAATAGTCACTCTAAATGGCTGATATTTAGAAATTAGTCAATGTGTCCTAAATTTTAGATTTTCAGTTCAATTTTTCAGGACAAAAATGTCTTGAGTTATTCTGAAGTTAAGATTTTTAGTTTAAAATTTCAGGACAAAATAAGTATTGATTATTCTCTAAATAGCATCCATGAGAATGATTATCTGCGCACTTTGACACAAAATAATAAGAGTTATATCATCACAAATATATTTATCAATGTAAAAATATGCAAAAACAACTCTAAAAAGAACCTAGACAGTACCCTTTCATGATTCTTAAGAGTTACACACTATGCTGCTATCTACAGTAAGAGAATAATGTGCTTTTTTTGGGGGGTGAATGAACGTCAAATCCCTTAGAAGGCCCCACATGTATTGTATTTTTACGTTTGGGTATTGCATTGTTTTGTAGCATGTATTTCCCCAAACTTTTGCTTAGTCAATGAATAAATTAAGATTGTATAAGGGCGACAGCCATATATCGTCAGCAGCACCACAATTTCAATTGGTTCGTTGTATTGTCACTTACCCTCCCTTTATTCCCCCTCCCCCCCCCCGTTTCCGGCTGGAATGCTGGTAGTGAGTTAGAGACACCCTCCTCTAAAGTTCCTTTATTCTCACCCACAATTTATATTCAATTCCTAATGCGGATTTGCTGTAGTTTATGGGTTGCATATAGAATTTCAAGCTTATGAATTGAGAACTCTAATCGTTTTAAGTTATTGAATTTTAAATTTAATAATTTATACATATTATGATTCCAATTCAGTCTTAAGATTAAAGAGGTGATCAACACATCTTGGGTGTGGGCATGTTAACTTTTCCCGAATCATGTATGGATGCATGATATTTTATGTTCTTTTTTATTAGACAGGTCTAGGGTATTTATTGAGCAGGGTGGGGAACTCGGGATTTCTGAAATTTGCCATATTAGATATGCGCATCTTTGTTTTCTCTTACTAAAAATGGCAAGAATCGCAATAGAATGTATTTATTTGGTACCCTTATTTATATTAGTTCACTAATTCGCCTAAGGCTATGTCCCAAAGGTAGCCTATATCCCAAGCAAACCATCTCCAACACCCAATTTAGTTCATTAAATTTGAACGCCAATGTGTAAGATTAAATTTACTAATGTCTTTCATTTCTCTTATTCGCGGACTCTGCTTGGCAAAGATAAAACAAAAAACTTCCTAAGTAATGCAAGATAAGGATGGATTAGAAACAGGAGTTGGTGGTTGATTACAACAGGAAAAAGATAAAAAAAATTAAAGGGAATAGGGAAAGCAACAAAAATATTTATTTATTCAATTGGTAATTTCTTAGTGAAAAATATACTGATTACTTCTAAAACACCATATATAGTGTAATAGTGGCCAGTGGTTTGGCTACTATCTACGAGCACTTCGATAAAGTCCAATTTATTTCAATGGACAAGCTTGACTTGTGAGCCTCAGAGTTCTAGCTTCTTCCACTGCCACTTCAGTCTTTGTCCATCTCTTTTACTCGCTTCAGTAGCAGAACTTGAGCGGACAGAACCCCATAAAAAGCTCAAGAAAATTTACAGCTGCTACCACCCCAATGGATTTATTCAAATTTATTACCAGAATTTCTGCTTCCACCATACTTTTACTCTTCTTGCTTTCTTGCTTCAGTTTCTCCTCATCAGGTCAGCAATCTTGGGTTTAGTTTAGTTCTTGAATTACTCCTTTGGATTTTAAACTACTTGGTAACTCCATTTTCTCTTAATCTTGAATTGCTTCTATTGGCTATTTTCTGAGAGATTAGCATGTTTATTTATGATTTTAAGTATCAAAAAGATTGATTTTTATGGTAATGATTAGTTCTCTTTTCTATGGCTGTACATATTTTAGTGAGGGACTGTGTGAGTAATGCAATTCTGGCCAAGCAAAATCCTAGTATTAGGCAACAGAACATTGGGTGTTGATTTGGTCTATACTTGGGGAAATTCAACTCCAAGATTGGAATTTTTGTGTTTTTTCTAGCACGATTTGAAGAAAATGAGTAGCGCTAATAGTTTCTCTATATAAATACAATAAAATAAAATTGTGGGTCAATTTAAACCTTGAAGAGTAATCAATGTGATTCTAAAAGAAACTTACTTTTGCTTCTCTTGAGGTGTGATATAATGAATATTACAGTAAAACTCTGTCGGGTCGATACCATTTTCGCTTTTATTAAGGTTAGTACCTTGACCATTTCAACAGGATAATGGAAAAAGTAACAGTTATAGCAACAGTCTTCATCGTACCATGATCAAGTTCGCTGAATATAATGATATCATGAAATATATGGCGCTTCTTTGCAGCTACTGCATTCTCTGAGATATAAGATTGGAGGAAATCATTATAGTTGAGTCCCGTGCCTGAACCAGTGACTCTGTACTTTGATCATTTGCCTGTTGACTATGAACCTAAACATAAGTCTAGAACTGATAAGCAATCTGAAACAATACTGTTATTCTCTCTGTAGTTGGTCATATTGTGATATTGGAGAACTTTAGGTACCACAATTATATAACAGGAGGCATTTAAAATGGACGTTAAGATTTATATACAAAAAATGATTCTCAAAGTAAAAACTTTTTGTGGAAGATATATTTCATGGAAGCATTTTCCACCATATCAAATGCAGATATTTTTTATTTATTTTGTGTACCAATATTAACATTGTATCTGAGACGTGTCTACATGTCTTCACTTCCCCCGCCTATATTGCATTGCATGTGTGTAGGAATGTATAGGCAATTTTTTGACTATATTTTACTTTTTGTTTCTTCCTTTCTCCAATAGATGCCTTTGATGCACTTGATCCAAATGGAAACATTACAATAAAATGGGATGTGATCACCTGGACACCTGATGGATATGTGGTAAGTAACAGTAACCTTGATCATCTCGAAATAATCTGGACCTCCCTTTGATGGATCACCTTCATCCTATAGGCTAATCCGAACTATATAGCTTATTGTTCACCTTCTGCAACTCCCAATTTGACATGCGCATTGCTCTTTCAGTTTTCAGTTTTCTGAGTTTGATATTAGCTAAATAGATTTAACCCTTCACCCCCTTTTCCAAGTTAAAGTCGTTTTTTCCTGAATCTGGATGCAGTTTCTAAGCATTTTTTCTTTCATCCGTTGATACAAGACGAAGTTTCAAGTTCTTGATCAGCTAGATCTAGATTGGAACTTTATTCATCTTGATAGCTTCAGCCTACATGGCATAGTTTCTTAGCCTTTAAGCTTATAGTCTCTTTTGACTCCCTCCTCTTTATTTCATCTTCTTATAAGCATTTCTCAAACAGGAAGTGTCTGGTAATTATCCGTTTGGTTTTTAACAGGCTGTGGTGACGATCTACAACTTTCAACAATATAGGCACATTCAAGCACCAGGCTGGACTTTGGGCTGGACGTGGGCAAAGAAGGAAGTCATATGGACCATGATGGGAGGTCAAACAACAGAGCAGGGAGATTGTTCAAAATATAAAGGAAATATTCCACATTGCTGTAAGAAAGATCCAACAGTTGTTGACCTGCTGCCCGGAACTCCTTACAACCAACAGATTGCAAATTGCTGCAAGGGAGGAGTGATCAACTCATGGGGGCAAGATCCAACCACTGCCGTTAGCTCATTCCAAATTAGTGTTGGTGCAGCTGGAACAACCAATAAAACAGTTAGAGTACCTAAGAACTTCACCTTAAAGGCTCCAGGGCCTGGTTATACTTGTGGACCCGCTAAAATTGTAAAACCCACTAAGTTCGTCTCTTCGGATGGGAGAAGAGTGACCCAGGCTATGAGTGAGTTACTTGGCTCAAGTTTTTTGAATTTTTCATTCTTATGGTTGGCAACTCGTGTGCCTAATGTTTTAGTCTCAACGCCTCACCCAAAAAGTGTAAATACGGAAAACCTCCTCTCAGAAAGCTGTTATTTCCCTTACAAAACATAGCTGTAACTACCTGAACATCTTCACCTTACAAATCTTTATTGTCAAGCTCATGAAGATACATGCAGTTGCAATCTATTGAAGATTAAGTTCTAACCTTTTATACTGTCCTTGACAGTGACTTGGAATGTCACATGCACTTACTCACAGTTCCTAGCTCAAAAAACTCCTACATGTTGCGTCTCCCTCTCATCCTTCTACAATGATACGATTGTGCCCTGCCCGACGTGCACTTGTGGCTGTCAGAGTAATGGCACTCAGCGTGGAAATTGTGTAGAGTATGACCCACACTTATTTTGACCAATTTCTTGGCCTTGTTTTTCTATTAAGTTTTTTTTGTTAATACTTCCTTCTCAAGCTTCATTGCAGTTCAAAAACGCCGCACTTAGCTTCAGTTGTATCAGACCATGGGAAGACCAACTACGTTCCTTTGGTACAGTGCACAAATCATATGTGCCCAATTCGAATTCATTGGCATGTCAAGGTCAACTACAAGGAATATTGGAGAGTAAAGATCACTATAACAAACTTCAATTACCGGATGAATTATACCCAATGGAACTTAGTTGTCCAACATCCGAACTTTGATAACCTCACTACGTTATTCAGCTTCAATTACAAGTCACTGACTCCTTATGGAGCAATCAGTAAGTCTCAATCTTATTGTAAATGCTCTGAGATTTAGTTGCTGTTGTTTCATTTCTGAATTAGATAGATTAGCATCTTTTCTGTTCGTCTAATAATATTTCTGCTATAGCTTTTTCGACATATGTTAAAAAAAGTTGAAGTGTTTCATGTTTATACTATCTCCTATGTAAGAAAAAGGCTTTCTAAGGGCTGTTTGAAGGCACCTAAAATTGGAAGGTAATTTTGGAATGAAAGCATCTAGTATTAGAATGTGACAGTTTGTGGGATATCCTAAAAAGGGATCTGCTTCTCCATTTTTCTAATTTGATCTACATTTGTCATAACTTTTGGTTGTTACTGCACTTAATATTTCGGTACCTAAATATACCTACAAGATCAGCTGAGATGTTGAAAATGGCACGACTAACCTTCTGGATGTTTTTACAGATGACACTGCTATGCTATGGGGTGTGAAATTCTACAATGATCTGCTGATGCAAGCAGGTCCTTTAGGAAATGTCCAGTCAGAGCTTCTATTCCGAAAGGATGCATCAACTTTCACTTTCGAGAAGGGGTGGGCTTTTCCTCGCAGAATTTATTTCAATGGTGATAACTGTGTGATGCCTCCTCCTGATGCGTATCCATACTTGCCAAATGCTGGTTCTCGGTGGGAGGTCTCTCTGCTTAAATTAGTGGTGACACTGATGTCTTCGATGACAGTTGTCCTTGCTCACATTTAAAAGTATATACCTTGTATAGTGCAAAGTGTCTGTTTCTGTCGGTTATCTTTGGGTTGACACTCTTGTTACTGAGAAGACCGGCGCATTCTCCTTGGTTTGCAAAAATTAGTTTCATCCTAAAAGGGTTGCTGCCATAGTCTATTTTAGCAGTCTAATTGTATTTTGTAGGTTTGTCAAGTTCATAGTGTCTCTAGGTTGTATGAGAATAACGGTCAATTCACGAGCACATAACTGTCTATATTAAATTGTTTGATGAGTTTGTTTTCTCCACTATCGCCTTGTAATGACTAGCTGTATAAAGATACATTGCGACAGCAGTCGCATTTTGTTCCAGCCATTCGTGTTTTCCATCGATTGTGGTGCAATGTTGCTGTATACCTCAGCTGAGGTACATTTGCTTTTCCAGTATTTCAATGCAGCATATATGTAAATGCTATACTCTATAAAATGTTGTCATTCTGTGAATGTTGCATGACATGAATGAAGTTTTCACATATGAATGCTTATAATGAACCAAGAAGCTCAATTTTCCTTTGGAATTGAGTGTGATATTCAAATACACATACAAAATTTGTTGCAGCACATAGACATGACCCAATTTGTTCTATCAAAGAATGTACCTGTGATCCGAATACCCGGAGCATGTGTTATCTTAGCTTCAAAATTTTCAGTGACTGACAAAACTGGAGGAAGGGTCAAACGAGCACAATCAAAAGCAAAAGCAGGGAAATTAACAATGTTGAAACAGCAACAGAGCTATGATGGGCAAAGCTGGGCAAGTATGGGTAAGTATCTGGTGGTGGGAGCATGCACTCGTCGCCATTAAAGTAAACTTTCCGGGGAAATGCCCATCCTTGTTTGAAAGTGAAAGTGTTCTTGTCCTTTTGGAGAAGCACTTCTGATTGAACATTCCCAGATGGCCCTGCTTCCATCAGTAGGTCATTGAAGAACTTCATGCCATAGAACATTCCTGTGTCATCTGCAAATGAATTTAGCCATATATCATGATCCAGTTTAGAGGTGGTGAATGGGCGAGCTGGGTCAACTTATGCAGGACAGAACTCGTCAAATCAATAAACATGTCACGATCTGATGGGTTTGATCAAGATGGGTCAAATAACAGACCATAACACACCTAACATATTCCAACCTTCTATCCTTTTCATTTTTTTTAAAAAAATAGAAAAATGTGAAAGTTAATGCATTTTTGTTAAATTATTAGCTTAAGTTCTTCCAAATTTACATAATTCCTATTCTCTATATTTGATCTTATATGTTTGGATTTGAGTTGCATTTTGATCTGTTAGGTTACACTATTTTGACCCGTTTTGTCTCAATAGTTTGATGTGTCATTCGTGTTTAAACCGTTCAAGAGTCAAGTCTATAAAGGGGTCATAACCTAATCTTTTTAAACTTGGTTGGATTGGGCGAGTTACAAAATATATATTTGGGTTGATTTTGGCACCTCTAATCATGTTGCATATATACATAGAGTATTTCAAAGAGATTAGGAACTTACTGATGGATTGATAGGGAACGAGAGGCTTGTAATCAAAGCTAAAAACTTGTGTTACATTGTTAAGATTTGGATGCTGTACAACAAGAGTCCATTGTGTGTAATTGATCCTGTAATTGAAGTTGGTTACAGAAAGCTTGACTCGCCAATAGTCCTTATAGTTGAGCTTCACATGCCAATGCACTCGAACTGGGCACATATGGTGCGTGCACTGTATTAGTGGTGCGTTGTCTTTTCTCGGAGTGTTTATCCCAACCACACTCAGTAGCTTGGAGTCGCTCCTATATATTTGTCATAAGATATTAATAGTATTAAAAATCAAATCTTTGTGCTCCTTCTGTAGATGTGCAATTGATGTCCGAAAGTAGAGACTTACTTGATGCATTTGTGTTTGTTCTCACAACCACAAGCACAAGAAGGACAAGAAGTGATGGTTTCATTGTAGAAACTTGACAGAGAGACGCAGCAATTCGGGTGTTTTCGGGCTAGAAACTGGGAGTATGTGCATGTTACATTCCATGTCACTGCAAAAGGGTCAGTCATTAGTGAATAAAGTTCAATGATCATACGTGAAATTAACTTCTGAATTTTATTGACGAACATGACTTACTTAAGGCCTGAGTTTTTCGACGAAGATCAGGTGTGAAAAATTTGGTAGGAGGGACAATCTTTGCAGGGCCACAAGTGTAACCTGGTCCAGGACCAAGCAAAGTGAAGTTCTTAGGAAGTTTAACGGTTTTGTTTGAGGTACCGGCTTGGCCAACGCTGATTTGAAATGCAGAAACAGAAGATTGAGGATCTTGGCCCCAAGAAGCCAAGACTCCACCTTTGCAACAGTTGGTAAATTGCTGGTTATAAGGAACTCCAGGGAGCAAATCTACAATAGTGGGATTCTTCTTGCAACAATGTGGGATGTTGCCTTTGAATTTAGAGCAGTCACCTTGTTCAGTGGTTTGTGCACCCACCATAGACCAGATCACTTCTTTCTTAGCCCATGTCCATCCTAAGGTCCAACCAGGGGTCATGATATGTCTGTACATTTGGAAATTATTCATTGTTACCACTGCCTGCAAATGTTCCATGCACATCATACATAAGGTGTCAAAATAGGCTCATCTAGCTAGGAAACCACTTGCGCGCAAAGGATTTAACTTAATATTTTAACTTTGCAGTAGGTAAATTGCCTTTTTTTCAGTGTTACCAATCTCATGGTTACCTGTAATTATCTTTTAAGCAACCTGATCTCTTTTACATACATATATTATATATATGTATGTAGAAGTTAAACTCAATTGGTTAAACTTATATACAATGACAGTACAAAAGAATTTGCACCATCAAGTTAGGTGACGTAAAAGATAACTGCATATAAGTGTCCAAATATGATAGCGTATTATAGATTAAATCCAAAATTAAGGGAAACTTACGACATAGCCATCAGGTGTCCAAGACATAACATCCCATTTGATGGTGATATTCCCATTGGGATCCAATGGATCAAAAGCAGCTGCATTATAACAAATATTTGTTTGAGTAAACGAAAACAAAATTTGAAAAGAACGAGAACGAAAACGAATACGAAACGAGTATGTTGACTTGAAACACCTGCATGAGGAATGAGAGCAATAATGAAGAAGAAGCCAGCTACTGCAATCAAACCTCTCATTTTAATTTGTTATAGCAAAAAATAAAATAAAAATCTATATATGATTTTTACATACACAATCTTTTATCTGGTTTTCCACTTCCAAAGATGAGTAGAATTAATAAGATGATATTGCCAGGATCACAATATAATGTTAGTTTTTTGTAGAAATAAAGAGGTGTAATAAAAGGAAGAAGTGGCAATTTGGAATTATATATGAGTCGATGAGAAATATTATGAGTTTATTTTTGTACCAAGAACCAACAACTGTTCATTTCTTCCATTTCTTTCATTTAGCTCTATTTATATTGCTGTTGGCCTTTCTGAAACTTGAAGCAACGATTTAGTAATAGTACTATGTACGCAGCCTGTTTTTGTTCTTTTTTTCTCTTGTCCTTGATATCTGACTATAACATTCCAACGATCATTAATTCTCCCTGTTTAATTTTTTCCCAGATCATGACAAGATTGTATTTTAAAGAACCCACTCGAAGCCATTTGGACTACTGTGTACGGTCAAAATCGATTCGCGGTCATAAAGACTGATCAAGACAATGACGTCTCGATCGAAGGGTATCCACATATCAAGCTCGGACAAATTCCGGAGTAAGGGCATCGAGTTTCGAGCTATAAGACCGATCGACGGCAAAACTCGGTATCATTATCAAGCTCGTATCCGAATCGAATTACGAGGCAACTCCGACCGACACAGGCCCCGAATATCGATGCCCAAGGTAGAACGGGCTCGGACCAAGACCGGGGGTTCGACCTAACACCAAGCTCGAGCCAGTGCCGAGCTCGCCGACAAAAGCCATCATAACCGCACCAAGGGAGAGAATCTTGGCAGGAATCATGGAAGAGACAAACTATCATGGGTCCTCCACTATATGCATTATTTTATTATGTTGTTATAGATAAAGTAGTGACCTTTTATTATAAAAAGGGGGCATAGACTGCAATAGACTCATCTTCCCCAAGATACATCAAGAGTTCATGTTGCTCATTGAGCCTTCCTATTGATTATTCCCCTTTTATAGCAAAATACTGGTATTGTCATTTTTGTATCATAAGGAATTTACGTATCCTTAGAACCACACCTAAATTCAACATTTTTCGATTTTTCGGGTAAACAGTTTGGCGCCCACCGTGGGGCTAAGAATAACAATGATTGTTTGATATAAATCTACAGTACACTCCAGCTTACAACCTCAAATCAGCAATGACTCTACCTATCGACCTCGAAGCCGGCCTTCAAGATGAAACCAACAACTTGACTCCCGGGGCCGGAAGGCTACCTGACAACGACAACGAGGCTCGGATCGAAGAACCCGAAATTCGAGCCGAAGTACCATTGGATATCAATTCACAAATAGCTCTAGAAGCGAATCAACGTTCTGAACCGGAAAGAAGCGTTCAGGGCGGTACTCGACCCATAGCCCGAGACACCCACAACACGGGAAAAATCGGGGTCAGCTTGCGTATGATTTTCGAAATGCTACCAGCCCAACAAGCAGCGATAGCTCAGTTACAGAGCCAAACTCATATGCAAAGCAGGCCGAACTTCAATCCACTTCTTCGAGAAGTCACCCCCGTAACGGAGCCCGCCATAGTAAAATCAAACGAGCAAGAATCAAGGACCACTCCTAAAATTGCTAAATTATTCGAGGAACTCACAAAACGAGTCGAAGCCAACGACAAAAAAGTGAAAACATATAATGCTAGGGTCGATCAAATCTCGGGGGCTCCGCCGATGATAAAAGGGCTTGATTCAAAAAAAATCATACAAAAACCTTTTCTCGAGGAACAGAGACCGATACCAACCATACGTCACAAATCGAATGGATAACGGTTCAGCACGTGATACGGTTCGGAACAACGGAAGGACTAATCGGGGGCAAAATTCTCGGGGACTTATGAGTAAGAGCGGCTTTGATAAATATGCCGATCCTATAGAAGTTCCTCGATTATCGGAATATAACTTCAGCATCGATACATCCGCCATCATATCGGTCATCGGACGCATCAAAGAGACCAGGTGGCCTCGACCCATACAGAACGATCCTGCCCAAAGGAATCCCAATCAAATGTGCGAATATCATAGCACCCATGGCCACAGAACGGAAGATTGCAGGCAATTAAGAGAGGAAGTAGCCCGCTTATTTAACAAAGGGCACCTTCGGGAATTTCTGAGTGATAGGGCGAAGAATTAGTTCAAGAACAAGGACTTCGGCAAGCAAAACGAGCTAGAAGAACCGCAACATGTCATTCACATGATCGTCGGCGGCGTCGATACCCCTCCGGGACCAATGCTTAAACGCACTAAAAACATCAATTGTGAGGGAAAAACGATCTCGAACTCAAGATTACACACCCATAGGGACTTTGTCTTTCAATGATGAAGATGCAGAGGGAATCATCCAACCCATAACGATGCACTGGTAATATTCGTACTCATGAATAAAACTAAAATTAAGCGTGTGTTAATTGATCCAGGTAGCTCGGCCAATATCATCAGATCGAGGGTCATAGAACAGCTCGGCCTGCAGAACCAGGTCGTACCCGCAACTCTGGTTCTAAACGGATTCAATATGGCATGTGAAACCACTAAAGGCGAGATAAACCTACCAATAAACGTGGCCGGAACCATCCAGGAAACAAAGTTTTACGTGATCGAAGGCGATATGAGATATAACGCCCTTTTCGGAAGGCCATGGATCCACAGCATGAGAGCTGTACCTTCGACCCTACACCAGGTCCTCAAATTCCCTACATCGGGAGGTGTCAAAACAGTGTACAGAGAACAACCGTCCGCAAAGGAAATGTTTGCCGTCGAGGAAGCAAAATCAATATCTTCATCTTCACCGATAAAAAGAACGGGTTCAGAAGGAGATACAATCGAAGAACATAACGCCAAATAGTAATCACAGACATCGGCTTCGACCTAGTCAGGTAAGCAGAACATTGAAGAAGATGATGATCGATGGATCCCTCGATCCTTCGTAACCCCTGATGATTCCGATGCCACCAAATCAGCGATTGAGGAACTGGAGCAAATCATACTGATCGAACGCTGGCCCGAGCGAAAGGTATACCTGGGGACGGGTTTGATCCCCGAACTCAGGAAGAAACTCATTCGATTTCTTATTGATAATATAGACTGTTTTGCCTGGTCCCATCTAGATATAACAGGGATCCCGCCGGACATAACGACGCACCAGCTAAGCTTGGACCCTAGGTTCAGACCGGTGAAGCAAAAAAGAAGACACCAGTTCGAGGAAAAGCACGCATTCATAAAGGATGAGGTAACCAAACTTCTCAAAATAGGGTCCATTCGGGAGGTAAAATACCCCCGAATGGTTAGCCAATGTGGTTGTAGTGCCTAAAAAAGGGGACAAACTTAGAATGTGTGTGGACTATAAAGATTTGAACAAGGCATGCCCTAAAGATTCTTTTCCACTGCCCAACATCGATCGCATGATCGATGGCACGGCTGGCCACGAGATCCTCACTTTTCTCGACGCCTATTTTGGGTATAATCAAATTCAGATGAACCCGGACGACCGAGAAAAGACTTTATTTGTAACCCAATATGGAACATATTGCTACAACGTAATGCCCTTCGGACTAAAAAATACAGGAACTACTTATCAACGCCTAGTAAATAAAATGTTCGAAGAACAAATAGGTAAATCAATGGAAGTCTATATTGATGACATGCTAGTTAAATCCCTGCGCGCAGAGGACCATTTGACCCATTGCAGGAAACATTCGAGATTCTTAGGAAATACAACATGAAGCTCAACCCCGAGAAATGTGCTTTCGGGGTCAGTTCGGGCAAGTTCCTCGGCTTCATGGTGTCAAATCGGGGAATCGAGATTAACCCCGACAAAATCAAGGCCATCGAAGACATTACCATCGTGGATAGCGTGAAAGTTGTACAAAGGTTATCGGGAAGAATTGCAGCCTTAGGCCGGTTCATTTCAAAATCATCAGATCGAAGTCACAAATTTTTCTCCCTACTTAAAAAGAAGAACGACTTCGCCTGGACATCAGAATGCCAGCAAGTGTTGCAGGAATTAAAACGATATCTATCGAGCCCACCACTGCTTCACACTCCAAAAATAGGCAAAAAACTGTACTTATACTTGGCGGTATCGGAAGTCGCCGTTAGCAGTGTCTTAGTTCAAAAGGAGCAAGGTACGCAATTTCCTGTTTATTACGTAAGTCGAACCTTAGGAGAAGCTGAAACAAGGTATCCGCACTTAGAGAAATTGGCACTTGCGCTAGTAAGCGCCTCCAGAAAGTTAAGGCCGTACTTTCAATGTCACCCCATAAGTGTATTAACCACCTACCCACTCCGTAATATTTTACATAGGCCCGAACTGTTAGGCCAATTGGCCAAATGGGCCATCGAACTCAGCGGGTACGATATCGAATATCAACCCCGTACGACCATCAAGTCTCAAATTTTAGCAGACTTCGTGGACGACTTCGCGCCAACCCTCGTACCCGAAATCGAAATAGAACTCCTTCTGAAATCAGGTATATCCTCAGGGGTATGGACACTTTTTACAGACGGGGCTTCGAACGTAAAGGGGTCCGGGCTAGGCATAGTTTTGAAACCCCCCACGGGCAACATTATTAGGCAAGCTATTAAAACTATCAGGTTAACTAACAACGAGGCCGAGTATGAAGCCATGATTGCAGGTCTCGAACTAGCTAGAAACTTGGGAGCAGAAGTCATCGAGGCGCATTGTGACTCTTTGCTGGTGGTGAGTCAAGTAAACAAAACCTTCGAAGTCCGAGAAGGTAGAATGCAAAGGTATTTGGATAGACTACTTATCACTTTGCACCATTTCAAACAATGGACTCTACGGTATATTCCACGAGAACAGAATAATGAGGCCGATGCTCTTGCGAATTTGGGATCATCGGTCAAGGTAGATGATTTGAGCTCGGGGACTGTCGTTCAACTTTCAAAATCGGTAATCGAAGATGGGCACGCCTAAGTAAATTCTACTATTTTAACTTGGGATTGGAGAAACAAGTTTATTGAATACTTAAAAAACGGAAAGCTCCCGTCAAATCGTAAAGATTCCAGGACCCAACGAACAAAAGCTGCTCGATTTATGTTGGACACTGACGAAACACTATATCGAAGGACCTACGATGGACCAATGGCAGTATGCTTAGGTCCGGGAGATACTAATTACATCCTCCGGGAAGTACACGAGGGCACTTGTGGGAATCACTTCGGCGCCGACACATTAGTTCGAAAAGTGATCAGAGCAGGATACTATTGGATTAATATGAGCAAAGATGCAAAAGAATTTGTTCATAAATGTGATAAATGTCAAAGGTTTGCGCCAATGATCCATCAACCCGGAGAGCAGCTTCACTCGGTCCTATCCCCATGGCCGTTCATGAAATGGGGAATGGACATCGTCGGCCCTCTGCCATCGATCCCAGGTAAAGCCAAATTCATTTTATTTATGACTGACTATTTTTCTAAATGGGTTGAAACGCAAGCGTTCGAGAAAATAAGAGAGAAGGAAGTTATAGACTTTATTTGGGATCATATCATATGCCGATTCGGGATAACCACCGAAATAGTATGTGATAATGGGAAGCAATTCATTGGTAGTAAAGTCACAAAATTCTTTGAAGATCACAAAATAAAAAGGATACTATCAACGCCATACCACCCCAGTGGGAACAGACAGGCTGAATCAACAAACAAGACTATTCTTCAAAACCCGAAGAAGAGGTTGAACGACGCCAAGGGAAAATGGAGAGAAATACTGCCCGAAGTCCTTTGGGCATACCGGACAACGTCAAAATCCAGCACGGGGGCAACCCCATTCTCCTTAGTGTATGGTTCCGAAGCATTGATACCGGTCGAAGTCGGTGAACCTAGTGCCAGATTTCGATTCATGACGGAAAAAATCAAATAACGAGGCCATGAACACCAGCCTTGAATTATCGGACGTAGGACGAGAAGCTGCCCTCATCCGATTGGCCGCCCAAAAGCAACGAATCGAAAGGTATTATAATCGAAGAACTAAGCTTCGCCATTTCAAACCCGGGGACTTAGTATTAAGGAAAGTCACCATCAATACCCGGAATCCAAACGAAGGGAAATTAGGACCGAATTGGGAGGGACCATATCAGGTGCTCGAGGGCGTCGGAAAAGTATCATACAGGCTCGGCATCATAAACGGCACACAGCTATCAAGCAGTTGGAATGTATCACATCTAAAACGGTACTACTGCTAAGGTACGAACTTCCCACATTTATTTAACTAACCCCTGCAGAAATTACGGACAAAAGCTAAATGTTGCTATGTGGAGTCGATCGCTAAACCATCCAGAGCCTTTGAACCTACACCACAAAGCTGAGATGGATCTTTCGCTTAAAAGCACGTGCTCCACTCTTTTTTCCTTAGACCGATTTCATCCCAAATGGATTTTTTGGCAAGGTTTTTAATGAGGCAACCATCGATCGCGGTGCACTTTTAAACAGTATCCGAGGCCTCTATCCAATCGACCTCGAATACCGGGGGGCATGCATCAGGGCCTCAAATACATCAAATTCAGATACAGGAAAAGCCATTTCACAACAATAGGGTTCCAAGAGGAAATATTGTAAGAGCCAAATGGTCAAAACGAACCATGCTCATGTAGATCGGCCCGAACATAGGCGCAAAACATAAACACATGTACAATGACTTGAGATTTATTTTGAGGCCAGAATTAAGATTCACTCAATTATTAAGCCTACGGGCTACATTATCTCGAGTTCGATACATTCACTCGACTATTAAGCCTACGGGCTACATTATCTCGAGTTTGATACATTCACTCGACTATTAAGCCTACGGGCTACATTATCTCGAGTTTGATACATTCACTCGACCATTAAGCCTACGGGCTACCCTTATCTCGAGTTCGAAACACTCACTCAACTATTAAGCCCACATGCTACATTATCTTGAGTTCGAAACACTCACTCGACTATTAAGCCCACGGGCTACACTATCTCGAGTTCGATACATTCACTCGACCATTAAGCCTATGGGCTACTTTTATCTCGAGTTCGAAGCACTCACTCGACTATAAAGCCTACGGGCTACCCTTATCTCGAGTTCGAAACACTCACTCGACCATTAAGCCTACGGGCTACCTTTATTTCAAGTTCGAATCACTCACTCGACTATTAAGCCCACGGGCTACACTATCTCGAGTTCGATACATTCACTCAACCATTAAGCCTACGGGCTACCTTTATCTCGAGTTCGAAGCACTCGCTTGACTATAAAGCCTACGGGCTACCTTTATCTCGAGTTCGAAACACTCACTCGACTATTAATCCTATGGGCTACCTTTATTTCGAGTTCGAAACACTCACTCGACTATTAAGCCCACGGGCCACATTATCTCGAGTTCGAAACACTCACTCGACTATTAAGCCTACGGGCTACCTTTATTGCAAGTTTGAAAACATTCACTCGACGGCCGATAAGCTACTTTTATTTTGAGTTTACATTTACTCAATCGTTACACTACACCTGCGGAGTATGTTCCTTCAGAGTTTGAATCATCGACTCAACAAGCAAACCTAGGGGCTACAAATTTGATCGATCATAGACTACGGGGTCAAAATTGCCTTGTTATATATATATATATATATATATATATATATATATATATATATATGTGTGTGTGTGTGTGTGTGTGTGTGTGTGTGTGTGTGTGTGTGTACAAAATTGCCTACGCAATTAATTTACAAACATGAAGAGCTAGAAACTAAGCTTCTTGGTCGAGCTCTTCCCCTTCCTCAGATCCGCTTTTGCTACCATCATTATCATCATCATCATCATCAGAAGCCAAGGCTTCAGCTTCCGCTTCGAATTCTTTTGCCGCTTTTATCTCATCGGTAAGGTCGAAACCTCGAGCGTGTATCTCCTCGAGGGTTTCCCTCCGAGACCTACACTTGGCAAGCTCGGCAACCCAATGAGCTCGAGTATCGGCGGTCTTCGCCGCTTCCCGGGCCTGCATCTGAGCAGCCTCGGCATCAGCCCGATATATGGCAATGGACAAATCCGCCAAGATTTTCGATGACTCAACCTCCGCCTTAGCCTCAGCAAGTTGTGTTTCAAGCTCATCGATCTTCATAGCTTGAACCAAACCCTTTTGCTTGACACTTCGAAGTTGAACGTCGGCCGATAATAATTGTGTTGAGATGGTTTCTTTTTCCGCTGCGAGGCGGTCGATGGTCTCCTTCCAGCGATTGCATACAACACGGATTTGATCGACTTCTTCTCGAAGCAACCCGATCTTTTCGATATTTTGCTGCAACTGAGACAACGAAGGATTAACTTCCACAGTTGAAGCAGACCCATACTTTAATAGAAGGAGGCTCACCTGCTTATCGAGCTCGACCCCTTCTTCACGAACCTTAGCCAAATCCGCTTGGAGATCCTTTATAGCCTCGTCCTTTTGGCCGCAAAGAAGCCGCAGGGCATCTCTCTCAGCTGAGACCTTCCGGAGCTCGGTCTCACACTGGCTAAGATCGACTCGAAACCTATTAATAGCATGCACAGTAAGAAACATGAGTCAAGTATGGAAAAGAACAAAGAAATCAAGTGTGGAAGAATCATTACCCGAGTAATGAAACGCTGAGCCTCCTCTAATAAAAGAGAAGCATCACCGATATCGGACCCATCGTCGACCCCAGTAAAACAATCCCTAAAAGGATCCCCTGCACCAGAGCCAGCGCCGATATCGGGAGTCTTCAACTCTCGATCTTCCTTTAACGCCTCCTCGGAAAAAGATGGAAGAGAAGGCGAATGACCCATTGTCATAGCCCCGAGCAAATCACTCGGAGCACTCCGGTCGAGACTCAGGTCTTCATAACCAACCCCGACAGGCACAACTGCCATCAGCTCGGGAGCTCTAGCAACCTCGATGGCCTCCGTATATCGAATTATCAAAGCCAAAGAGCTATCTTCTTCTCCTTATTCTCTCAGTCGTTGGACCGAGTCCATCGAAAGGGCGATTGCTTTTCTCCTCACCCTTCGGGTTTTGGGTTTCGGGTCCTCTGACCGAGAGGAAGCTTTTCGCTTCTTATCTTTCCCCTGTTTGAGAACCAGGGACTTGTTTCCTTCTTCACTGCTCGAAGGCCTCAGAGCGGCATCCCTGGTTACGCCTGCACGAAGAAAACCGGTAACAAAAAGAACGCGCAGAACACTTCGAAGAAAACAGGAAGCAAACCTCACCATGACTCTTGGCCTCCCATCTTCTTTTTGCCAAATTACGCCAAGCGCGTTCGGCATAAGAGGAGCTTGAGGCTAACTTCCGAACCCAGTCCTCGAGGTCAGGCACAACTTGTGGCATCCAAGGGGCAGCTGGACATCAGGGAAGTACATCAGAAAAAATCTGAAAAAAGGCATGAAAGGTAAAACAAGAATCACTTACGATCAAAATTCCATTCTTCAGGGAACGACATCTTCTCCTCCGGAATAATATCACGGGTCCTCACTCGAATATATCGACCCATCCAACCTCAATCCTTGTCTTCATCGATGCTCGACCTCAAAACCTTCGATGCTCGACGATGAAGTCTAATTAGTCCTCGAAAAATCTGAGGCCGGTACAGTCGTATGAGGTGGTTCAGAGAAAAATCCACCCCCCGGCTTTGATAGAAAAGAAGCGCAACAAGATCACTATACGCCATAAAGAGGGATGAATTTGGCTAAGAGTGACCTAGTATCTTTTGCAGAAATCGATAATCACCGGGTCGACGGGCCCCAATGTGAAGGGATAAGTATAAACACTTAAAAACCCCTCCACATAAGTAGTGACGCTCTCATCGGAGGATGGAATTTGCAACACAACCTCGGGACCCCAGTTGCAATCTTTTCTGACGGCCTCGAGATGATCCTCCGTTATAGAGCACATATACATCGATACGTGCTCACATCGACCCAGAACAGACGAAGGATTCTCCACCCTAAAATCAGTCTTCAAAATACACGGGCCAGGAACATAGTCATAAACGGACTGCTCCGCCGATGCCTTATCATCAAATGGTCGTGAGGAAGAAGCTTTCTCCTTCTGAGGTACGATTTTGGAAGTTTTCACCATTGATAGGAAAGTTAAGAATGCGATGGAAGGTGAAAGAAGGGACGGCACCAAAAATCTGGTATAAGCGGCCCTGAAGCAGCGAAATAGAGAGGATAAATAAAAAAAATTTGAAAGAAGAGAAATGGTAAAAATTGTTTGGAAAGACTATTTATAGGCTAAGGCATGACGATTCGGTATTAGCAGTGGCCGACCACCATCTGACACACATTAAAAGCCTCGTTAATACCGAACCGATGGGACAGTTATCGCATACGTCATGATCGGGGTCGATAGGAACGTCGACACAAATTTGATCGAGCCGTAGAGAAATCATATCGCTTCTCGCCACATCCTTTCCGAGAAACGAGGGGACTATTTGTGTACGGTCAAAACTGATTCTCGGTCATAAAGACTGACCAAGACAATGACGTCTCGATCGAAGGGTATCCACATATCAAGCTCGGACGAATTCCGGAGTAAGGGCGTCGAGTTTCGAGCTATAAGACCGATCGACGGCAAAACTCGGTATCATTATCGAGCCCGTATCCGAATCGAATTACGAGGCAACTCCGACCGACAAAGGCCCCGAATATCGATGCCCAAGGCAGAACGGGCTCAGACCAAGACCGGGGGTTCGACCTAACACCAAGCTCGAGCCAGTGCCGAGCCCGCCGACAAAAGCCATCATAACCGCACCAAGGGAGAGAATCTGGGCAGGAATCATGGAAGAGACAAACCATCATGGGTCCTCCACTATATGCATTATTTTATTATGTTGTTATAGATAAAGTAGTGACCCTCTATTATAAAAAGGGGGTATAGACTGCAATAGACTCATCTTCCCCAAGATACATCAAGAGTTCATGTTGCTCATTGAGCCTTCATATTGATTATTCCCCTTTTATAACAAAATACAGGTATTGTCATTTTTGTATCATAAAAAATTTACGTATCCTTAGAACCACACCTAAATTCAACGTTTTCCGATTTTTCGGGTAAACAACTACGGTGAAGACTTACACATATAAAGAGAGATTTCATTTTCAATATATACTATTAAAATTTTACATTATCAAATCTATTAAAAGATTACTTCAGGTAAGTAGAATTAGAGATGAGACAATAAAACAATAATTATATAACTTGCTATAACATGTTAAATTATACTGATAGTTTAAATTAAAAGTTCATTGTATTGCAAACGATAGTACTATAAGTTAAATTCATATAAATAATGAGTGATCCTTCTCTCCCCCATCAACTACCAGATTGGATATATTGAGTACTTTGAAAAAAAATATTCACGTGGTGAGTTGGAACTACGAAGTGAAAATGTAGTAACACCTCGCAAGAGTTTACCTTAAGGAAAGGAAAGGAAGGTCAAAGTTGGTAGGGACATGGTAACAAGTAGAATGTCCCCTTCCTATACAAAGACAAATACAACTATGAACTATGTTCATTAATTCTCCTTAATTTCCAATATATAGGCTATTTTATACAACTATGTTCCTAAATTCTCTTTAATTTCCAATATATGGGCTAATTTTTGGCAAGTAGAACTGGCGATTGGGATGAATCGAAAATCAGGTTACGATATCAAACTGAATGCTAATCGAATTCCCACAAAAAATGTTAGGCCGATTAAATCGCATGATAATAGTTATGGAAGTCGAAATCCAATTCATTAATGACACCCAAGTTCTCTTTCTTCTAAGTAAGTAAAAAATTGCGAAAAAGTAGGTATTTAATTTGTTCTCTTATTTACTTAAGACATGGTTGGAATTGAAGAAAGAAATCACGTTATTAGCATATTACATCAATTTTTTGTTTCTTCTTTTGTTAAAAGGCAAATATGCTCGATTGGTAGAACATGAAAGCTTCTTCACTTTCTGTATGAGCTCTACGATCTCTTAAATTAACATTCTAAGAGAAAAACGTGGTTGTCAATGGCACTTAATAATTGTCCTTAAAATTAGACAGGATCAATGTGTAATTTTATTGTAGTTATATTAAAATTACAAATAAAAGAAAAAGGAAAGAGACAAACAAGGAAATAAAGACACAAGGAATGTAGCTAAGGTCCTTTTAAGTCTAGTTACGAATATGACTTTGCATGTGGTTTGGTGTGTTCAAACGCTTGTATGATACTCAATAAACCATTATTGTCTTCCCATCTCTTTCTGTTTTGTTTCACCTTTTCTGTGTAAAACAATTCTCTTTAACCATAACTTGAAGTAATGATGTAAAGTTCTAAAATTATCGTAGTATGATTTTATGTTGAATTGTGCATTAGTTACTTATATATGTTTTAACAGTTCGTGGAGTGCCTTACTGCTCCTAAAATATTTTAAATGTCTTATATAAAAACACGTGTAAGAAAAACTACAAACTAAATCAGAATGGAAAAAGAAAATCTCATAGTCAGTAACTAACCAGGAAATTTATATAAATAATAAAGAATATGTTGACAATGTTTTGCAGATTTTCGCATAGGTCAAGGGTCTGCAGGCTTATAGCTTGTGGTTCTGTTTTGGACTTTGAGTTGAAAGAACCAAGTTGACTAAGTAGATTTGTTAAATATGTAGACTAAATCAAATTTAGTATACTTTACTAGATCCTTGACGCCACACGTGTATCTCATGTTAATCAATACAGATTTTTAAAAATAATTTTATTGTTTAAAGTATACATGAGTGTGATGAGCAACATGAAATTTTAATGTAACATTATTTGACATATTCCCTATGAAGTTGGAGCCGGTTAGTACAATGTGACAATGTGTAATGAAATTAATTTTGATGTTATTAGGTCCAAACATGTAATACAAGTGTATCTCATACCTAATATTTTATTTTGAAACATTATATGTTTCATTTTTCACATTTCAACTTGTATGTCATGATCAGAACTTTTGGCATCTATGTAATTTGTAATTCACATTTTTTACATACACGACATGTATTATCCTGTGAAAGTTATTAAAAAACTTATACACGTCAAGACAACAAAATTATAATAGAATCAAATGAAATTTAATATTGTTCATTCAAAAATCGTTTGCATTTACGTGGCCATTAAAAAGCTAACTATTGAGGTCAGTTCTTACAATTCTTGCAACCTTATTTTTCCAATTAAAATGACCAAGCATGACAGCCTAATTGAAGAGCGCTAGATCTTAGGTTTTCACCCACTTAATATTACTACTTTATTACGGTTGTCAAATGATTGATATTGACTAACTCACTTGAATTTATAGAATATAAAAAGATAAAACTAAATTTAAAGTAAAACTACTCAAATATTAAATAAATTAAGCATTTGCACAGATTATCATCACCAAATCACTACCTTAATCTTTATTTTCCTCTCACATATATAAAAGAATAATTTCCAACATATATTCAAATACTATCTTTACATAAATTTATGTAATGATGATATAATAAATACGGCATAATGAATCAGAAGTAGCCACCTCGAAAAATTTTCATTTAAAAAAGAATCTTCAAGCTAAAAATAAAATCACTAATGAAATAAAAATAAATGTATACACATACAGAAAAAGAGGTAGTAGTGCAGTACATTTTCTAACAATCAGACATAAAAAAATAACAAATATACATCCTTTCAATTTTTATGTGCCAGATTTAAACTATCAAAAAAAAATAGTTGTTAACACATTAATTTGGAACAAGTCTATGCATTACAAGAATTACAAAACTTAAACTTATGACAGGAATAATTACTTACTTAAATGGTTAAGAGAGTTGATGCGTAAACGAGCATCACATTGAAGATTAGAAGATGAATAATGAAGAAGAAGAAGAATGAGTATTAAAACTTTGTTTACCCGAAAAATGGGTGGAGTTGAATTTATACGTAATTCTAAAGATACGTGATATAAATTGATACAAATCGGGAAAGATATGTAAATGAATATCGAAATTAGTTATAAAAGAAATGAATACAAACCAAATGAACTAGTTGGCCTAAGCCTTCAAATTTTATCACCTCCAAATTGAGTGAAGAACTATTGGTAGAAGAAACAATATGACTAAATATCAAAAACCCAAAAAAGGATAGTATTTGCTCTCTTTGCTATATATCTCAGAGTGAATGTCTCTTTGTTACAAATGATAACAACTCTTAATATAGTGGGGGAATTCTATTTTGGATATAATTAAAAATACATAGTGGGGATTCCATGATAGATTAATTAATAAGCTTTTTCTTGATTCGAGCCGTGATTTCCGCTGAGATTCTCTCCCCAATTGCGGCTATAACAGTTTTTTTGTTTCTTGGCTCGATCTTAATCTTGGCCGGTCTCTGGGTCTCGAACTCGATCTTGACCCGATCGCGATCTTGGCCGTTCTTGGTATTGATCGGTCTCTTGGTCTCGAGCTCGATCTTGACTCGATCTCGATCTTAATCGGTCTCTGGGGCTCGAGCTCGACAACCTAACTTCGCATCATGGCTCGATATTACAATGATGAACCTTGTACCATCATGTCCCAATCTCGATTAGTCATAAGAAGGTTCACCCCTCCTGAGTCTGAGTAGTCTGTGAAGGCTCACCCCTCCTGAGTCTGGGGCAATCCCTCACCATATGACGAGTGTCACCACACTCAAAATAAGTTCTCGGAGGACGTGGCTGCTGTGACTGGCTCGGGCCTGATCGGCTGGACTAACCGCTGAAAGCACCCCGTGCAGGAGGTGCACTAGACAATGGCGGTGCATAATAGAGAGTCTAAGGTCTAAGAGTGGCCAGAATACCGCTGGAAGATGGAAGTGCAGAATGAAAAGGGTGACTCACATAGCCCCTACCATGACGAGCTGAAGCTGGGGCACGAGTACCACTATATGTGCCAGACTCTCGAGACCTCTTGGACTCCCTCTCCCCTCTCTCCAGAGTCAGCATACCCTCCAGTTTCCTAGAAATCCCCACTACCTGCTGGTATGCGATGTCTATCTCCAACTCTCGGGCCATGCTAAATCTGATAATGGGGTTGAGCCCTTCGATAAATCGACGGACCTGCTCTCTAACAGTAGCAACCAAGGTTGGTACATACCTAGCCAAATCACTTAATCGAACCGCATACTCCGACACGGTCATAGAAACCTGGCGTAACTGCTCAAACTCCATGCGCCATGCATCTTTGAGACTCTAGGGAACATACTCCCTCAAGAATATATTCGAGAACTGAGTCCAAGTGAGTGAAGCTGCCTCGGTCGGACTACCCAACTCATATATTCGCCACTACTGATAAGCCGCTCCTTTAAGCTGGAATGTTGTGAAAACAACCCCACTAGACTCCGCAATACCTTTAGTATGGAGGATATGGTGTCACTCCTCAAGAAAACCCTGGGCATCCTCTGACGCGAAGCCACTGAAAGTAGAAGGGTGGTACTTCTTGTACCTTTCAAGCCTGAGCTCCCCTCCTCAGAAGCTGCTTGTTATACCCTGTGTGTCCCAAGGTGGCGTAATAAAGACTTGTTAATCATAATTTAAATGACTTTAAAGTCATAATATGGCTATATATGATGTTTGGATAGAAAACATGAAGTTTAGAAAAAATCGGATTAAAGTTGCGGAAAAATCGACTAAGGATTTTCTCTGTAATAAAGCTTTTTGAGAAATATATTTCATGTGCTATATGAGATTTTTATGGGACATATTATATATAAAATTTAAGGTCTTGGAATGTAGTTTCCAACGCAATTAACCGTTCATTCATACGACATCCGGATAAAACGATATAAGCGTCGGAAGATGGGCGAATGAGAGGGTGCCAAGCTAGCACCTTTTGACTTTTCAAACGTTGATAACTATGTCTTAACTCGTCTCTCTCATCATTTTCACATAGAACCCGACCATAGAACACCATAGAACCTGTATTTGAGCTCTCTACTAGTGTTTCAAAGAATATTATCATCTCGGGCACGGAATCAAGAAGCGATAACATTAAAACGATCCCTACGACGTAAGTATCGCTATATCACCTCTCTTTTTCTTTGTAGTTTGAGTTTTGGAATGTATTTAATAGTTAATAAAATTTCTAATTTCTGTATTTAAGTGCTTAAATATCAAGTAATGTTGATAAATTCATTTTCTAATAGTTAAAACTCACGGGACGGTGATCGAAAGCCGTGAGTTCGAGTTATTTGACTTGTAGTGGACTGTTTTGTGGACTGTTTTGTGGGCTATTTTAGGTTGCCTTTGGGCTGTATATTTTTCTACTGTTTAATAGATTTTTGGAGGACAAATGGTGTGGATAAACACCATATAATGACGAAATGGTAGGCTGGTCGTTCGTCGTTACATATTTTTAAGTTGTTTGACACTACTTTGGTTGTCGTTTTATGTATGAAGTGATTAGGGCATGTGGGCTATTTTGTGGTATATTGTGATGGATATAAGGTTGGAAAATAATTATTACATGTTGTTATTGTTGTGTTCTTGTTGCTGTTGGTATATGATATTGGAGGAGGACCTAGTTCCAGAGGAGATGCTGCCCAAATTTACGTAAACGAGCTACAAGTTTAAGTTGAGGACTTAGCCTTTACTCAACACTGATTTTGTATCTCCTTATGATGTGGTAGGTTGAATTGAGTTGTTTGAAGAATTTTTTGGAAGGTATTAAGGACTCAACGGATTTAAGGTATGTTAAGGCTATCCCTCCTTTCCTTTTGGCATGATTCGTACCATATAAACGAAACGAGCAAATACGCAACTTTCATAAATTACTCTATTCATAGAAATACTAGGGATGTCTATATTCTTGATTCTCCATGTGTCTTATTATTCTATCATCTGTTTATGGGTCTCGGAAAAATACGCAAGTTGATAAAGTTTATTTCATGATATTAATCAAAGGCATAGTGGTCTTATGATATTCCGAAAGATTTTATTGACATATTTCTCATGCATTGCATTCATTTATACATGTACATTGACCTATGACCAGATGGCGTTATATACACGTATATATGTATATATATTTATATGGGATATGGGAAAAGGTTAAGGCGTTATATACGCACCACCACCTGATCAGTTGGTATACGTTGATGATTTGCCCGCAGTGGCCGAGATGATATGATGGGATGCCCTCAGAGGCTTGATGATGTTATGAACGCATATACCTATGCATGGTATGACATTTATATGCATATGCATGACATTATAATATTAAATGATTCACAGAGCTATTAAGACTTACATGTCGAGTCTTTTACTCCATGTTTCTCTCATGTCTATGATTTACTGATTTTCATTCCTTACATACTCGGTACATTATTTGTACTGACGTCTCTTTTGCTTGGGGACTCTTCATTTCATGCCTGCAGGTCCCGATAGACAGGATGAGAGTTCTCCTAGTAGGCTATCAGCTCAGCGGAAGGTGTTTGTACACTCTACTTGCTCCGGAGTTGCCTATTTGGTCAGTATGATTTAGACATGTATTGATTAGTATGTCAGGGCTCTGTCCCGACCTTTATGATATTTATGTACTCTTAGAGGCTTGTAGACAGATGTCATGTATACAGATACCGATATGGCCTTATAGGCCAATACGTCATATATATAAGTCGGTATATCAAGTTGGGTCACCCTATATTGAGTATTTCCTCATGTTTTATTCTACTTATCTCACGACAGCCTCTCCAGCTCATTTACCTATGATAGTATGATACGAAAGATACATTACGTTGGTACTCGGTTGAGTAAGGTATCAGGTACCCGTCATGGCCCATCGGTTTGGGTCGTGACAGAAGTGGTATCAGAGCAGTTATGTCCTAGGGAGTCTACAAGCTGTGTCTATTAGAGTCTTGTTTATGGGTGTGTTGTGCACCACACTTATAAGCAGGATGCTATATGGAATTTAGGACTGCTACTCTTTCTTCTTACTCTAGATCGTGTGGTAGAGCTCAGCTGTAAGAAATTCAAATTCCTAAATTCTATTTTATTCGTTATACAATGACATCTATATCCAGAAAGACAGTTGGTAAGAGATTGAATGTGGCTGTGGAAGAGTTGAGTAAGAGGAACTCGATTTTGCGTCATGCTTATGATGAGTAAATGTAAGGCCTTGAGTAGATATGTGTGTACTACGACATGTGAGCCTCTTGATAAGGAGACCTAAGGCATGAATATCTATCTACCCCTATGGTAAAAAGCAACGAGAGAATCAGAAGGTATATACAAGTTTCAACAAGTAAAAAAACTAGGTGAATAAGGATACGAGGTACCCAGTTAGTGAAGATTATATGTATTTACAATTCAGGTAGAGAAATATAAGCATTCTGAGTTACTTTCAACAATAACAAAGATATATTCACTTGACAACACCCATTTCAGTTATGCCCAGTGGGAGCTAACATATATAATTTAAGAGAAGGATGGGATATCAACATCCAGCTGGGGTTAGAGTAATCCAAAATTGTGGATGGATTGTTATCATTAGCTCACATTTTCGAGGGATATTGCAAACGTGGTAATAGTTCTCCTTGTGAGACACCCAGATGGTGCATTCTAGAATAGTACAATCAGATATGAATACTAGAATGTTCAGAAATTTCAGAAGATTGGCATTGAAATCCTAGAAGGGATAAATATTTACCTTTGTATGGCTCTCGTCCCTAGTAAAAAGAGAGTGTTAGGCAACCCGAAGAACCAGTGAGTTGAATCAAGGGGGGGCTAAAAGTGAAAGAATGGTTTGAAGAAGTTTTCATAATAAGGTGATATACAGAAATATTAGCAGGAAAATAAGAAGAAAGTAAATGAAGCATTATGAGTAAGATGTGATAAATGGATGATAACGGTAAATCAAAATCTGACAGGACTATAGATTCTATAGTCAAGTGAAGGAAAAGACAAGAAGTTACATTCCTTGAGACAAAAAAAGAGTATAATCCATAAAGTCATATCCCCATTTCGAGAAATGAGTTGGTGACTCATACGTGATTACCAGAAGAAAAAGTTAGACCCACGGAGTAATAGAAATTAGTATGGGCTAGTAAATAAGATAAAATGAATATGAATTAAGGACCGAATGATTTGATAATATTTGACATCGTGAGAATTTTAGAGATCGCATTCTGGGCGATAATTGAATGGAAAACAGAAGAATAACTTTTAAAGGTCATTCGGGAAGACGTTTCCCTAAAACAAGCATTGTGAGCAGAGTTAAGCTTAAGGGACTAAGTGTGCCAGTTACACTAGGTGTCACCTTTGTGTGTAAGAAATTAAATTATCCCTGGTACAAAAGGGTTACCACAAGTCAAGTAAGAGTCCGTGAACATGTGAAAAGACGCCAAATATGAAAAGGTGAAACATTTATAAGTAAATCTTCTTAGCAATAAATATTAGTACTCCCCTAAAAGGGGGAAGATGATGTGATATGGTATTAAGTCGGAGTTATATGGTTAAGGTAACAATGGAATAGTAAAGGAAGATTGTGTTAGAAAGGCGAAAGGAATGAGATTGCATTTATTCACATCCTACGGATATGATACGACTCCAGAACATTATGTAAGCATGACGACGGGGAGAGGCAGTAAGGGTTCCATCACTAGATGTTATTGATAAATAAATGCAAATGAACACTGGATACATAAGGAGCCAGTGTGCGGGATAAGTTAAGACAAAGGATATAACCCAAGAGAGATTACGCAGAATATCGATATAAAAATGGACTAACGTGTAGTTAGTAGTTGATTCAGGAAGAGCCTAGCCATGGCTAAACAAGTGGATACAGACAAATCAACAGGTTGTGCAAGATAAACATAGTGAAATCCAACATAGGGAATTCGGTCTCGCAAATATGATGACATCGTAATCCTTGAGAAATATTCAGATAGGAGTTGGGGTTATTAAAGGTACCGTATAAGTGTTACAAAACAAAAACGGTGCCACTGAGAAGACAGTCAAAAATTTCAGTTCAGAAGCAACCCTACGAGCACAAGGGCGCAAAGGTAAGTAATTAAGGATAATTATAGGCGAGTAAGAACGTCAAAAATTCTTTCGGGTATACGATGTAATAAGCTCGCAGCTTTACAGATGTTAAAGGGTCTCTCTTAAGTAATACAAAGAAAGACTAGCTGAGGGAATAAGGAAGAAGGCTCCAACTTAAGCATAGTGACATAAAAAAGAAATGGTCTTGTAACAACAGTCTCACAACAATATTGTATGCACTCCATAAGAAAGTGGCACCTATCGTGGCTAATGAATGGGAAGAAAAAAAAATCAAAAGATGATATTTGAGATCATATGAATTACAGGAAATTCCAGTATTTGTGGGCACTGAGATAAGTAATGTATTCATGCAACAAGTGGCAGAACGACCATGAAAAGCAATTGCTTATGTTTAAAGACAACTAAGAAAGCACGAGAAGAATTATCTGACCCACGATTTAGAGTTAGCCGCGGTGATTCATGCACTAAAGATGTGGATGCACTATTTGTATGGCATTCATGTTGATATCTATACGGATCATAAGAGCCTTCAATATATATTCAATCAAAAAGAATTGAATTTACGCCAAAAGGAGATGGTTGGAGCTACTGAAAGACTATGGCGTCAATATTTTATACCATCCGGGGAAGGCGAAGGTAGTAGCCGACACCCTCAGTCGTAGATCTGTGGATAGCCTATCATATTTACAGCCAGAGAAGTGTGGGATAGCCCATGAGATTCATCAGCTAGCTAGTCTTGGAGTTCGATTACTGGACTCAGGTGACACCGGAGTTACTATTCAGGACACGACAACATCATCTTTAGTAACTGAAGTGAAGGAACGCCGGTATGAGGATCCTGTGCTAGCTCATTATAGAGATACATCCCCTCAAAAAGAGAATACACCATTTGAGATTACAAGAGATGGAGTCCTCAGATATCGAGGTCGATTTTGTGTTCTAATGTGGCAGGGTTGTGCCAGCAGGTTATGGGAGAAGCTCACTATTATCGTTATTCTATTCACTAGAAGATGTATCATGATATCAGGGGAATATACTTGTGGGACGGAATGAAGAAGGATATAGCAGAGTTTGTTGCTCAGTGCCCTAATTGTCAGCAGGTTGATTGAGCATCAGAAACCCGGTGGATTATTACAGGCTATAGAGATTTCGACTTGGAAATGGGAAGTGATTAATATGGATTTCATCATAGGCTTACCTCGCGCCAAACGTAAGTTCGATTCTATATGGGTTATTGTTGATAGACTTACGAAATCAGCCCATTTTCGGCATGTCAGGACTACTTATTCAGCAGAGGATTATGCAAGGCTTTACATTAGGGAGATAATACGACTTCATGGTGTACCTATATCTATTATCTCATATAGAGGTGCTCAGTTTACAGATAATTTCTGGAGGTCCTTCCAAAAAGGATTGGGGACTCCGATAAGTCTTAGTATAATATTTCATCCCCAGACAGACGGTCAGGCTGAACGTACTATTCAGACATTGGAGGATATGCTACGGGCTTGTGTGATACACTTCAGGGGTAGCTGGGATGATCATCTTCCACTTATTAAGTTCGGATATAATAATAGCTATCATTCACGCATTCAGATGGCTCCATACGAAGCTCTTTACAGATGGAAGTGTAGGTCACTTATTGGATGGTTCGAGGTTGGGGAAACTAAGATAGTAGGACCAGAGTTGGTACAACAGGCAGTTGAGAAGATTAATCTTATAAGGGAAAGGCTATTAGCAGCACAGAGTCATCAGGAGTCCTATGCAGATAATCAACGACGAGACTTGGAGTTTCAGGTAGATGACTGGGTATTCCTAAAGGTATCACCGATGAAAGACATTATGAGATTCAGTAAGAAAGGAAAGCTTAGCCCTCGATACATTGTACCATATAAGATTATATGCAGAGTAGGCCAAGTAGCATATGAGTTAGACTTGCCTTCCAAATTGGAGTCTGTACATCCAGTTTTTCATGTGTCTATGCTCCGTAGGTGTATTGCAAATCCCTCTAAATTCATTCCAGTTGACGATGTTCAGGTTACAGAACAACTATCATATGAGGAAGCTCTTATTTCTATACTAGATAGACAAGTTCAAAGATTAAGAACTAAGGATGTAGCTTAGGTTAAAGTACTTTGGATTAACAATAATGTGGAGGAGATGACTCGGGCAACTGAAGAGGAAATGAAGACTAGGTATCCTCACTTGTTTTCACTTCTGAGGAGGATTAGACTGAGACATCACAACCTTTAGGTATGTATATGGTACTTAATTCTTATGTAAGTTACTGTTATTGGTTGCGTGAGGCCATTGGTGTTATTGATGATTGTGGACCAGTGTGACTTTGTATTATTGGGTTTTCTGTGTGAAAAGTTGGTAGTAGTACCATTACAGAGGAGACTCCGCCAAAATTTCTATAGATTTCTGGGAGTTTAACATTCGAGGACGAATGTTTCTAAGGGGGAACATTGTTACACCCTGTGCGTCCCAAGGTGGCATAATGAAGACTTGTTAATCATGATTTAAATGAATTTAAAGTCATAATATGGCTATATATGATGTTTGGATAGAAAATATGAAGTTTGGAAAAAATCAGATTAAAGTTGCGGAAAAATCGACTAAGGATTTGCCCTGTAACAGAGCTTTTTGAGAAATATATTTTATGTGCTATATGAGATTTTTATGGGACATATTATTACCAAATTGAAGGTCTTGGAATGTAGTTTTCAACTCACTTAACCTTTCATTCATACGACATCCGGATAAAAAGATATAGGTATCGGAAGATGGGCGAATGAGAGGGTGCCAAGCTAGCACCTTTTGACTTTTCAAACGTTGATAACTATGTCTTAACTCGTCACTCTCATCATTTTCACATAGAACCCGACCATAGAACACCATAGAACCTGTATTTGAGCTCTCTACTAGTGTTTCAAAGAATATTATCATCTCGGGCACGGAATCAAGAAGCGATAACATTAAAACGATCCCTACGACGTAAGTATCGCTATATCACCTCTCTTTTTCTTTGTAGTTTGAGTTTTGGAATGTATTTAATAGTTAATAAAATTCCTAATTTCTGTATTTAAGTTCTTAAATATCAAGGAATGTTGATAAATTTATTTTCTAATAGTTAGAACTCACGGGACAGTGATCGGAAGCCGTGAGTTTGAGTTATTTGACTTGTAGTGGACTGTTTTGTGGGCTGTTTCGTGTTGCCTTTGGGCTGTATATTTTTCTACTGTTTAATGGATTTTTGGAGGACAAATGGTGTGGATAAACACCATATGATGAAGGAATGGTGGGCTGCTCGTTCGTCGTTATATTTGTTTAAGTTGTTTGACACTACTTTTGTTGCACCGAGTACAATTACCACGAAACCAATAACCCATCCTGATCCCGTGCTCTGGATATAAGGTTGGAAAATGATGATTACATGTTGTTATTGTTGTGTTCTTGTTGCTGTTGGTATATGATATTGGAGGAGGGCCTAGTTACTGGGAAGATGCTGCCCAAATTTACGTAAACGAGCTACTAGTTTAAGTTGAGGACTTAGCCTTTACTCAGCACTGATTTTGAATCTCCTTATGATGTGGTAGATTGAGTTGAGTTGTTTGAAGAATTTTTTGAAAGGTATTTAGGACTCAGCGGATTTAAGGTATGTTAAGACTATCCCTCATTTTCTTTTGGCATGATCCATACGATACAAACGAAACGAGCAAATACGCAACTTTCATAAATTACTCTATTCATAGAAATACTAGGGAGGTCTATATTCTTGATTCCCCATGTGTCTTATTATTCTATCATCTGTTTATGGGTCTCAAAAAAATACGCAAATTGATAAAGTTTATTTCATGATATTAATCAAAGGCATAGTGGTCTTATGATATTCCGAAAGATTTTATTGACGTATTTCTCATGCATTGCATTTATTTATACATGTACATTGACCAATGACCAGATGACGTTATATACACATATATATGTATATATATTTATATGGGATATGGAAAAAGGTTAAGGCATTATATACGTACCACCACCTGATCAGCTGGTATACGTTGATGATTTGCCCGCAGTGGCCGAGATGATATGATGAGATGTCCTCAGAGGCTTGATGATGTTATGAACGCATATACCTATGCATGGTATGATAATTATATGCATGACATTATAATATTAAATGATTCACAGAGCTATTCAGACTTACATGTCAAGTCTTTTACTCCATGTTTCTCTCATGTCTATGATTTACTGATTTTCATTCCTTACATACTCGGTACATTATTTGTACTGACATCTCTTTTGCTTGGGGACACTTTATTTCATGCCCGCAGGTCCCGATAGACAGGATGACAGTTCTCCTAGTAGGCTATCAGTTCAGCAGAAGGTGTTTGTGCACTCCACTTGTTTCGGAGTTGCCTATTTGGTCAGTATGATTTAGACATGTATTGATTAGTATGTCAGGGCTCTGTCCCGACCTTTATGATATTTATGTACTCTTAGAGACTTGTAGACAAATGTCATGTATATGGATACCGGTATGGCCTTATAGGCTAGCACATCATATATATAAGTCAGTATATCAAGTTAGGTCATCCTATATTGAGTATTTTCTCATGTTTTATTCTACTTATCTCACGACAGCCTCTCCGAATCATTTACCTATGATAGTATGATACGAAAGATACGTTACGTTGGTACTCGGTTGAGTAAGGTATCGGGTGCCCGTCGCGGCCCATTGGTTTGGGTCGTGAAACTGCTGCCCTAACCTCGGGCTAAACTGGGCTACCGGTTGCACTGGTATAACCTCTGGAACCTGATCAACGTGGACCCGCTGCTCTAAGGTACGAGCGGCGGGAGTCTATGCTCCTCCCATGGCCTGAGATGTAGTAGGAGCAAGTGGGATCAAGCCTGCCTGAGCTACAGTGTCGAACATGCTCAGAAATTGGGCAAGAGTCTCTTGGAGAGCTGGTGCAGTAACATGCGTCTAAGGTGACTGCCCTCCAACTGGAGCTACTGGTGACTCCTCTGTCGTATCTCGTGCAGGTGCTCTGGCTGCACCACGTGGACGTCCTCGGTCTCTACCCCGACCTCGGCCTCCCGCGTCTCTAGAAGGGGGCATGGGTGCCTGGTCATCTGATCCAGCTATACGTGTTCTCACCATTTATGAGAGAATAGAAAGATAGAAATTTAGAATTCGAAGTCAAAGATTTCGCACGATAAGGAATCAAAGAAGTAAAACTTTTCCTAACAGTTCCACAGCCTCCCAAAGATAAGTACAGACGTCTCCGTACCGATCCGCGAGACTCTACTAAACCTGCTTGTGACTCATAACACCCATGAACCTAGAGCTCTGATACCAACCTGTCACGACCCCAAATCCCTTCTGTAGAATGTCGTGACAATACCTAATCTCTAAGACTAGGTAAGTAATAATATGCGGAAACATCAAATAAAAACTTAAAATTTTAAAACTTCAACAATTGCATAAATAAACTATAAGCTCAATACGTAAAATTTCTCAAAATACGGTGAGATATAAGTCAAAAGTCCCGGAATTAAAATCTGACCCCGATATTAAAAAGTTCACTCCCGGTCAAACTTTTCAAAAATCTTTCAACTTTCGCCAATTAACGCCGAAATGACCTACGGACCTCCAAATCAACATCCGAACACGCTCCTAAGATTAAAATAATCATACGGAGCTATTGGCACCGTCAAAACTCCATTCTGGAGTCGTCTTCACACAAGTTAAACTACGGTCAACTCCTACGACTTAAACTTCCAATTTAGGGACTATGTGTCCTATTTCACTCCGAAACTCACCCGAAACCAAAACTAACATCCCGACAAGTCACGTAACCACAGAATGAATAGAGGGAGCAATAAATAGGGGATTGGGGCTAATACTTTCAAAATGACAGGGCGAGTCGTTACACAACCAAAGGAAGACGACAAAAAAAAAAGACCATGAACGCAACACCACACATTCTAAAACCCTTTGAACTTTGAAAAAAAAAGAGAAAAAAATGGACATGGTTCTCCTTTTCCATTTTTCTTTGAAAAAAAGAAAAGTTCATGTATTAGACTAAAATCATGGAACTCACTAATTAAAATAAGATTATAACAAAACATGGCATGAATCTACACTTCAACCACATCACATAAATAAACAGATGCTAAATTACTTAATGATACGGAAAGGACAAGAAGTAATGAACCTTAGAATTAAAGCTTTCCAATATTTGTAAAAGAAAATAAGTGAATATAATTCTTTTTTAGATGAGCAATGTACAAAATGAAACTCTGGTAGTTAAACTCTTCCGGACAAAAGCTAACCACCACCGGAACTGAACCTCGAATTTTGACCTTGAATTTTAGTTAAAATCCATCCTCATCAAACTCTGTCTTGATTTTTTTAATTAAATATGACGAACTAATAGGACTCTCAAACTAACATGGGAAAAAGTTACTTTTCAATAAACTTTTTCACCTCAAAACCAAATTTTTTCTTCCTAAATCTTTTTCTTCTCACTAATGAGAGGAAAATGATCTTATATATCAAAGTTGATTGGATGGTTGTTATGATCATGTACTTGAGAATAGGATGTGAGGGTTAGAGTTGGTGGTTTTAGGGATAAGTAGCAGAGATGGGTTAGTTGTGAATTGTTTGAATTTAAAAAAATAAATAAAAGAAGTGAGTGTGTGCATAATGTAGGAGTGGGCAACGTGGGGTAATTGTGTGCAAATGGTCGTGTGCAGGTGAAAAGAAAAATGGGAACTGCTTTTGTGTGCTTAGTCAACATGATTCTTAGGAAATCAAATATTACAATTGTGGGCAATTCTTGTCTTGTGAGGTTCAAATAAATTTTGTTAAAAAGAATATTGTTTGCATTGGCAAATACATAGCCAAGGACCGCGTGACATTTTCCTTTTGTCTTGCTTTTATTCTTATTATTTTTACTTTTTGTTTTATTTAATAATAAAAAATACAAAAATAAGAATATTAACCAACTACTTTTCATACTAAAAAACTAATACTAATAAAACTAAATTTTTACATGTGATTTAAATGATACTAAGAAAAATACCATAGCTTACTTATTAAAATTTTAATTAGAAGAAATCAAATATTTTTGTAAATTTTCTTTTTCTCTTTACAAATAGAAATAAAATTTGTATTCTAAAGGCGTGAATAATTTTGTAGTTTTTATGAATTTTACTAAAAGTGAGATAAAGGTTTAAAATATAAAGATTAGACATAAAACACATATTTACACTAAAATGGTATAGAATTTGAATGTGTGTAATTGTATAATTGTATTGTACATTTCATTCAAATATGATAACATCTCTCTTCCCTCTATACTTCTCTCTCAAATTAGCTAAATATCTCGGATCATTCCCTGATTTAGCCTCATCTTCCTCGAGCTGCGCTCCTGGATTAGTTCTTTTCATCTTAATTCTTCCTTATTGCATCACATATGCTGCTTCTCTACAATCTTTGTGTGTATCTTTATCTAACTAAATAAGATGAGATGGAGAAGAATATGTAATTGAGTAGTTCTTAGTTCTAATTAATTACATGATTATAATGTGATTGCAAAATTTATTTACTGACTACCAAAATTAGCGTGTTTAATTTTAATTAGTACAATGACTATCATTGAATCAAAATAATTAAAAACATCAAAAAGTTTGTTACAGAAAAACGCTAATAAAAACTAGGGTTGAATAAAGTGTAGGTATATCCATTGGTATTTGACTTATTAATTAAGTCCCTTGTTTCAATGCATCCATAGATTTTCTTAAATTTCAATGAAACGATTGCTTTTTTCTTGGTCAATTCAAAGTCAAAGAGATTGCAATAATAATCTGCTTACTTTTCAGTTTTCAATTAATTTTTGAACCGGCAGTCTTTCAAGTATAAGAACTGTAAATTGTAATAGTGCTACTTGCAAATTTCTTTAATCCTAGAATGGTTGTCAAGAATAGAAAAGAAGCATGTATAGAACAAGAAAATAGATGACAAAATAAGGTCAACTCAAAAACAAGAGGCTACGTAGACTACTTAGCACCTGGTTTTATTGCTTTCCAAATGAAAACTAGTTATTATCAGCCCACTGAAAATGGTGGAATTGCCACCAAAATCCAGCCAATAACCTTTATAATTTTTTTCCAATTTCCCAATGGTATAGTAATTAATACTAATATAGGTGGACTAAGGGTGCTATATATATATAAATGAAGGAAAATACAGGAGACAAAATACCATATCTGCCTTCATCATACAGAACTTGAACTCTACTATCCAAACCTTAAAGAGAAATTTACTCTTTAATTCTTATAAATATCACTCGCGGCACCAAGCAGTTGATAAGAAGAACACATCACACCAAATGGGGCGTTGGATGAGACCCGAGGTAATACTTAACATACTTCCTCAACTAATAATCCCTATTTTATATATCCATATATTTAGAGACGGATTCTAAATTTAAATTTGATGGATTCAATTTTTATAATTTTGTACTAAATGCGTTGTATTTGTTTACTTGAATACTTTGAGTCGTATAAGCTGTTGTATATGCACTAAGATTGTTAGGCTTATTCTGTCAGTTTGTCATTAAGCATCAGGTAAACTAAGTGTGAATAAACAATTCATTAGAAAGCTTATAAGATTGTCCCTTTAATTCATTAATTGATGAGAGTGTAAGTAATTTTTTCTTCCAAAAAGTTAGTATTGTGATTCTCAAACAGTGAAGATTTCAACAATAACAGATTAGTGAGTGCAAATTATCATTACATTCAAAACTCATTTAATTTGTGACAATAAATATGATCGAATTGAGTATACATATATATAATGCAGGTATACCCACTAATGGCGGCCATGACATTCGTTACGGGAATGTGCGTTTTTCAACTGACAAGAAATGTTCTCTTAAACCCTGATGTCAGGTACTAATTTTTTTAAATCTCACTATATATGTCAGTGTTTTGAGTCATTAATAATTAATTTTACAGCTAAATTTTCATATATTAATTATTGTTAAAAAATGTATAGGATCAGCAAAGTTCATCGTAGCATGGCAGTACTAGAAAATGAAGAAGAAGGAGAAAAGTATGCACAGCACAGCCTTCGCAAATTCCTTCGAACTCGTCCTCCTCAAGTCATGCCTTCTATCAACCGTTTCTTCTCTGATCATGACAAAAACTGAAATCCCTAATAACCATGTTTTGTCCTTTAAAAAAAATATAATATTGCTTTCTTTTTCCAAAATATCCGTGTGTACAAAAAGATTATAAGTCGTGATAATTGGTCTATATTTCTTGCTCCTTTTTTTTTTCTTTCTAAATGTTTGGGATATAGTGAAAAGAACATGTGGATTCTTGATTATCCCATGTCGGGTTGAAGTCGTCATTCTGTGTAATTTGAGTGTTTCTATAACGATATACTGGGGTGTACATAGGTCGGGTTGATTCGGATTTTGCAATTACCAAATCAAATCAATTGTATCAGATTTTTAAATCTATAGACCAAACCAAACCAATAAAAGTCGGGTTTTTCAATATCGATTTTTCTCGAATTTTTCGGATTTTTTTCTGATAAACTTATACTCCAAATATTTTTTTAGTCCTAAAAATATTTTACCAATAACAATCATATTTTTATTTTTTAGCATTAACCTCAACTATGCTAGTCAATAGATTGTATGATTCCAATTTCAGTTCTAGAAAACTGATGAAAACTTTAATCATCATCCATTCTCTTCCAAAGATATTCTTTTTAGAGGAATATATAGAGATGTCCTTTATAGAACATCTCCACATCCACAAGATCTGGTACACACAGAGATCAACAAACTCCTCAAATTTTCTTGCTTTCTCATGTTTAATAGTGTCCATTGCAATCGCATTCGGAGACGGTGAAATAATCACAGTTTAGTGGAGAAGAGGCAAAATGGTTTCGACTGTTAGTGTTTTAGAACTAGTTTAGGACTAGTCTGGTTCTGCTTTAGGACTAGTTTTTGGTTTGGGCTCAATTATTCTTTTATGGTCCAGATAAAAAAAAATATTTACATGGACTATATAACCAACTTAAAATATTATGCTAAATATATAAATTATAAAAAAAATTAAAAAAATTTATAACTTACATTCTAATAAATATTTTATATCTAATATATAAAATATGTATACATGTAATGTCGAGTTGGCTTGGTTTTAGTTTAATTTTTTTTTTAATTAATACCAAACCAACCTTATTATGGCCGGATTTTATTTTTCAATGCCAAACCAAGTCAAACCAAACCACTAGTCGAATTTTTTTTTTCGGATTGACTCGAACTATCGGGTTGGTACGGGTTATCGGTTTGGTTTGTACACCCCTACGATGTACTGTTCTTTATCGATCTTTAGTCATCGTAATCACTTGGTTGGTTTGATTATTAGGGTTTGTTTGGTAGGAAGGCTGTAAAATATTTTTAATTTTCCTATGTTTGATTGGATTAAGTATTTGGAAAAATATTTTTCTCAAGAACAATTAGAAGAAAATGACTTCTCTACCAAAAGAAGAAAAAAATAAATCTTAAAACTCTTTTTCAACCTTCCCTAGCCCATCCTCCATCCCCACCACCCCCACCCTACCAACACCCAACCCCGCCAACCCCCACCCCTACTTATGCTACCCTCCTATCCTCACCACCACGATTCCGGCCCCTAGACCCTAGCCTACCACTCTCCTCGCCTTTACCCATTTCGTCTCCGATAATGTTTGCCTAAGTAATATATTTTTCAAATAATATTTTTTACTACCTAACCAAACAACAGAAGATAAGTAAGAAAATCACTTATTTTTCAAGAAAATATTTTCCTTCGCAACAAACCCACCCTTAGTCTCTTTCACTTTCATACTTTTCGTTTCTAGTTTTCCATTTAACCAAATATTATCTTAAATAATGTCTAGTTAAAACCACACAATTAATTCATATTGGGACAAAGCAATCTCTAAAGATATTTTTACTTATCTATATTAATTTTGAAACTTATTTAACCTCACTATTGAGGTTTTAACTTAATTACAAGTCCATTTACAAATTACCAATTTATGCAAAGTAACGTATTACACTCTAATTTTCCATACTTTCTCTTCCTCTTCCACCCCAAAACTAAAATTATAAATTAACAGTAGAATGTTTGGCCTCTTTTTCCTCAACTTCAGCCATACCTTTACGAGAACAAGGAGATTTGGCATCAAGCAATTCTATTTAGTTTTCTCTTTCTTTATATTTTTTTTCTATGTTAAACAATGAACGAATTATCACTTTTGAACGAGGGAAGATCATTTATTTCTTTTATCCTTTTGGATCAATAAGCAAAATAGTATTAATCAGAAGCGAATAGATTGAATTGGAAACTATGTTAATCCATTAGAAAGCTTAGAAGGTTTGAATTCGAAAATCGAAATTTGCAAAATTATTTTTTGTTTGGATTAGGTGTTATTGCAAATGATTGGGAATATCCTTTGGAGTTTATAATCTCAAATTTGACAGAATTTGGTGAATATTTGAGGTGGTTTGGGTTGAAATTTCAGATTGAAACTCGAAAAAGAAGATATAAACAAATTTTATGTATTTTGCATATCGAGTATTAAAACGGTATACAAAATATCTAAAACTTAGATATATACAAGTTTTATATAAATTATAGTTTTTACCTGATTCTGTGCAAAAAATGTATATTTAAGTTTTAGATAAATTATATATTTTGACCGAATTTTGTACAAAAAACATATATTTAAGTTATAGATAAATTATATATTTTGGCCGAATTTGTATCTATTTTCTAAAAAAACTTTAGTTACTTTATGTAAATATAAAAACTTAGATAAAACCGGGTAAATAAATTTAAAATGTCGTATATATTCGAAAAAGGCCCATCTCTAAATCAGCATTGGACCTATTATCTGTACATTGCTAAGTTTACTTTGGAAGAATTAACTCAAATAGCCGTCCACCTAATCTCTTAAACTAAAAATAGACGATGAATGTATAATATACGTATAATTCGTGTATAACATATGTATAACTGTGTATAAATAATGTATAATCTATGTATACCGGCTAGAAAAAGTAAATATTGAATCTGACTGGGTAACAATCCCTTTACTTTGTTGGAGTACGGTAGGCCCGTTTGATTTTGCAACTCGTGCGTGAATGCCCGTAATTGCAAATGGTCTAAAGATTTCTCTTTTCTGTATTATCTTTAACAATATTAATCCAAACATTAAATTACTAAATCCTGTATTGTAGATTTTACAACAATTAGAAAAAATGTTTAATGATCTGCTATATATAGAATTGTTCCAACATGGCTATAAAATCGTGTTAAAATTCTTGGAATGGAACAAAACAATGTACTCACCAAACAAGTTTTTTTAGACTCGCTACAATAAATTACTCTCCTTTCATTGTAACGGCTCAATTTTCTTTTCATATTGCCATTCCTCCTCCATATTTTCTCGAAGCTGAAGAACTGGATGGAAATCTCACAATTGCCTAAGAATTCCAAGGCCCTTCACTTTCGTACAAAATAAAAATAAGATATCAAAGAAAAACATTATTTGGGGACAATCGAAAACCTACATGTCTTATTTATGTATACGCATATGGACCGTCCTTCTAAGCATGAAAAGTTGCTACTGTTTTTTTATTGTTTTTTTAAACCCTTTGCGGGAAGGAATTTAAATAGTCAAATTAATTATTTGAACTGCTATCACTAAATTTCATTCCATAGAGCGAAAATATAAATTTTCACTACGTAAACTTTATTAAAATGAATGGATTAAGCATAACTGAAAAGTCCAAGACGAAAAGGTTGATATGTTCCTTGGGCTGTCCGAATCAAAATTTCAGCTTTTAATGCATACTCCATATTTTCTACAACTAACATGTGCTAGGTCGTTTTAATTATAAAATTAGTATAAACACTATGTATGAATAAATTTTTGTCCTTTTGGACAATGTGAACAGCCGATAATATGGATACTAAAATAATTATCCTTTCTTTATTTAATTGGTATGCTTTTTATGAGTTAACCAATAAATTGCATTATTAATGGATTTGGTCCCAAGTTTCTGCCTATATATTTCTTCAATGGATTTCATACCAGAGAATGTCCTTATCCTTACACATCTTAAATAAGCAATAACTTAAACTGAAATAACACTGCTTAAATCATTTTCTTTAACCGGATTAAATATTTTTAAGCAGGTAATTTAAAGTCAATTGCTCGGTGTGTTGTTACTACATGAAAGCACTGATGAAAGTGGTAATTTTAATACTTAAATGGATCATTAACTTGCATCATCAATTTGCAGAATGTTATTAATAAGGCTTCCCTTTTTTTCTTCATCTTAGTACCGTATTATATTAATTAAAAGTAATAAGTTAGGATGAGTTGCTGAACAAACAAATCTGGAGTCAATATTGACTATCATTTATTAACATACGTTAAACATTTTAGGAAGATGATCCTCCTGTGCATTAATCAGATCTCCTTGTAAATCTCTTATGATTATTCTTTAATCATGAAATTTCTATAATCTCTTCACTCCTAAAAGTAATTAATTAAAGTCTCCACGCGTCGTTCAAACTACTGGAAAAGTCTCGCATTCTCATTCAAATTTCGCTATCCTGATATAAAGAGTATATAACCTTTGCTATTTCCGCTGTCAGTTTCTTTCTCCCAACAATTATGGCTTCGTTATCTCAGCCAATACTCAAAACAAACCTATAGATATTTTAGTATTCTATATATACCCTTTCTTCTTCTATTTTTTTTTTCTCTAAATAAACCACTCTTTTTCCCCTCTTCACAACCTCCTCCTCCTCCCTCTTCATCTTCATATCATGGTTTCTAATCAAAACATTTCTCCTTTACTGCTCACTATCTGTGCATTCTTCGTTGTCGCCACTGCTTGCTCTAATGGAACATGCAAGGTACTATTGGTGTTGTGCTGTCGATTCAAGATTTAGAGTCAGTGCGCTTAAATGTTCATCAATTTTAATTATATATAATTAAGGGTTTCTTGTTGTTGTATATGTCTGAGTTGTGTTCAGGCTGAAAACAATGAGTGCAGTTGCTCAACATTCATTTTTAAATTTGATTGAATTAGCCATAAATATTTTATGTTATTGAATTCAAATATGGTTTTGAAAGTATAGATTTAAATTAATTTTTTAAATAAATTTTAGGGATTTTTCACACTCTTTGTAAAAATAAATAAATATTGAATTCAGTTAAATGCGACTTATTTTGTTTTTTTCAAATGTGTCATATTCAGCTGGACGACAAATGCGCAACGGACGCAGATTGTGAAGCTGGGCTTTATTGTTTTTCTTGTACTCTATCCTTTTCAGGAAACAGATGTGTTAGATCTACCGGAACAAACCCTTTTAAGTTAGTGGTACGTATGTAAATAACATTTGGGTTTTAAATTGGGCTAATATTGGATACATTTGAAATGGGCTAGTGAAATTTACTGGATTTTTAAATTGGGCTGATGTTTAATTTCGTGTGGGTTTACAGAATAATTCTCTACCATTTAACAAGTTATGCATTCCTTACGACCCACAATGCTTTTGCCATTGAGGGAGAGCCATCACACACTGGCATCCCCAGAATAACACCCACCAATCAAGAAGATAGTGTTACTCAACAACTCAATGTATGTTATCTTCTCTAATCTCAAAATTGATTAATTGTGTGAACCACATCATTTAAAAGTGAATTTTATTTATTTACTTAATTATATCTTTTATCATCGTGTTAACCTACTAGAATGGCGTTCGGGGTTTAATGCTTGATACCTATGATTTCGACGGAGATGTATGGCTCTGCCACTCATTTGGAGGCAATTGTCACGACTATACCGCATTTGTATGTTCTAAATCCATTTTGCGACACTTTCTTTTTCTTCATATTTACATCAATCGATTAAATCAATAAACTGTTTCGTTTCGATGAAATTTGGTCTAGTAGGAACCAGCAATAGACACATTGAAGGAAATTGAGGCATTCTTATCAGTAAATCCATCAGAAATTGTGACATTGATCTTGGAGGATTATGTAGAGACACCTAAAGGTTTGACCAAAGTGTTCACAGACGCAGGACTGATGAAATATTGGTTTCCCTTGTCAAAAATGCCCAAAGGTGGTCAAGACTGGCCCCTTGTTAGTGACATGGTTGCTAATAACCAAAGACTAATTGTTTTTACCTCCAAAATGTCCAAAGAAGAGAGTGAAGGAATAGCTTATCAGTGGAATTACATGGTCGAAAATCAATGTAAGACGTCCAATCACTTATACTCTACACTGTGTCGATATATAAAACTTAAACTCTACTAAGTATTGCATAAAATTTTTGGTATGTGACAGATGGGGATGGAGGAATGGAAAAAGGAAGTTGTCCAAATCGGGCAGAGTCATCGAAAATGGATGATACAAGTAAATCTTTGGTATTGGTAAATTACTTTAGGTCAGTGCCGTTGAAGCCATTGTCTTGTGTTCAGAATTCAGGGGAACTTCTTGACATGCTTATGACTTGTCATAATGCTGCTGCTAATCGCTGGGCTAATTTCATCGCCGTTGATTATTACAAGGTTTTTTTTACTAGCAATATGCAGGTTTTTCACTACTTAGTTTTAATTTCAGAAGCCAGGAAACTGACTTTAAATTATGCAGAGAAGTGAAGGAGGGGGTGCATTTTTAGCAACAGATACCCTCAATGGGCAGCTCTTGTGCCACTGTGGTGATGTACATTCCTGTTCGGTGAGTAATATACTGAAAAACGAAATAATTGTTTCTAATTTTGTATATACGCAATATCTAATTATTCTTTCTAAAAATGCAATTTGGATAAATATTCTATCTTGTGAAATATTTGAGTATTTGACTGATGCCAGTTCTTGAATGTTACAGTCGGGATCTACTACCCCAGGAGCCTGCAGTTCTCGATCATGACCAGGAAAAATTGATACTAAAAGAATAGATACAGTACTTTCCTTGTTTGGAAATCTCTAAAAATGAACAGAAAAATTTTGAATATGTGTTTTGCACCTTAGAAAAGAAATACAAAAGATAAAAGTATGGTCTTTCTGTCTCTCTATTAGTATTTGATCTTCAAAAAATGTGCAATTCTTCTACTTCATTAGTTAACCATTCAGTTTCAATATTTTTACCATCCCAATTCATACGACACTTTTTCTATTTCGATACAAACCAAAATAGTTGACACTTTTTTATTAGTATCATCTCTTTATAAATTTCCGTTCTTCTAAAAATTTAGTCCATTTTAATTATTCAAACTTTAAATTTTGATGTCATATTTTTCTTATCGAACTACAATCTCAATTAGTTTATTTCTATTAAAACTTTGTCAAGTCAAATGGGTGGGATTACACAGGTATCTGATAAAATTTATTATTTATTTTTTTTAATTAGTATATATAAATTATACATTGATTATACACATATTGTATATTTATCGATTATTTTTAATTTAAACGGTTAAATGAGAGATTGTCTGTGTTAACTCTTAAACAAAACAAAACAAAACAATAAAAGCGATTGAAATCAAAAGATTGAAGCAACTTTGGGACTGCAGCATGTGCACTCAGTACAAGACTCATGGCTGGGCCGCTTTAGGATTGGGCTATTGATAATCATCTTATAAATCAAATATTATATAATTGACCTCTGTCAATGAGAATGATCTGGTTTGGGATCCAAAATATAAAATTCCTGATTATAATTACTCAATCTCAGATTCTCTATTATCACACCATAATACTATGATTCAACAACGTTCTGTACAGCACGAACATTAATATTGATAATAATTTATTTGCTATTAACAAATTTTGTTAACTCGAAACTCGTCATAAAGAGCTGTAAAAGCTGAGAATCGTTACCTCAAAAATAAAGTGGAACTCATTAAACAATTATTGCTCTTTGTGCATGAAAAACTAAGAGTTCAATTAGATAGCAACACGTACAACTGGCACGACATACTCTATAATATCATTGAAGATTACAAACACTAACTTTTTTATAATGTCAAGATATGACGCACACTGTTTTGTGTGAACAATGGGGTACAGGATACAGCATTTTAGTTTCTGAACTGTGTATTATATATTTTTACTAATAAAGAAGCATTTACAATTTTTAGATTACAAATTGAAACATTGGTTGGTGAACAGTGAAATGCAGGTATTCGTATGTCCTTATTTAATGTCCTCAATAATATAGTTCTCCTATTTTGTGGATCCTCATAATTATTTTTTAATTAATTAATTTAATTATTATTAGTATTGTTATTATTTATTTGTTTCTCTGTTTATCCTACAATATATAAGTATGATATTATTACCGTTATTATTTAGAAGTCAAATGTTTGATTATGGATTTTGAAATATTTTTGAATGTTTTAATTATAAGAAATTGTGGTTTATTGTACTTTTAATACATTTTAAAATATAAAAATCTATTTTCGAAAAATATTAAAAATCGATTTTGAAAATCCGCACTGAAAAATAGATGCAATAACGCTAGTATGCTCAAAAGTAACTTTTGCCACTTTATATTGAGGCGTTGAGTTTTTAAATCGAATAATTTTATCTCTCGTCCAGATCACATGCCAACTACATAGAGAAGGAAAATTATGTTTTGATGATGAGTGCTGACGACGTAGCTATATTCTACTTTCATTCTACCACAAATGAAAACGAAAACAAAGGGATGTCTGATTGGCGAATAGAATAGGTTAGGATATGAATTAATATTAATTATGGGATTTTCTTATAAGAAAATTACAACAACTAATAATAGTAGATATCGGGTAAGTTTTTCACGCATTCATAAAATAAGTTGATTATAAAATATTGTTCCGCGATCAGTAACTATACTCAAAATCAAGAGGCTTGGAATGGGAGTGCGGGGATGTTATTACACTACGAGTCACACATTTTGTGTTACACTAATAATTAATACAACCAGTGACCAGAAGTTGAATATATCGGCCAAAAATATTTGTATCTACTAGTCAATACACATATATTATGCACTAAATGTATATATTTATATTATATATTAACGGGCAATATTTTTGAGCTAGTGGGCGGCCATACAGTGTAAAAATCCCTTGAGCATTCACTAATTAAGACGCCATTTATTTAGAACATGCGTCTATAATAGCCAAAAGTTTGAGGATGAAAGATAAAAACCAACATAAGTTCATGTCAACAAAAGAGAAAAAACAGTGTATAAGGGTAAAACCGGGCTCACTGAACACCTCGATTTTCCGGTAAGTCACGGAGCAGAAACGTGACCGTAATGAATCGGAGTCAGAGCGAGGAGCCCCTCGTATCGGGGCTCGGCCAAAATACCTGCCCTTGGGGATATCAGGACCATGTCTTCCGAGTCTGGTTCGAGGATCAAGACTTCGGAGAGCATTACCAAACAGCTCCATACGACTAACAAATGGTCGTGATGTTCGTGCCCAACCGGATATCACGGCGTGAATCTCGACCCGTATCGGCAGAAAATCAGTGATTAGCGGAACAGAAGATTTTTACCTTTCTTAGAATTCTACTTAAGGTAAAACTCCCCTACTATATAAAGGGAAAGCTAATTATTCATGAGACACATTGTAACACGCATATCAATGCAATTTATTTCAATTCTCTTTGTTGTTCAGAGTTCTTACTTTTGTTCTTAAGTTCTTCATAAGTACAAGCTTGGAATCGAGGGCAGGTTCCTCATCGAGCCATCAACCGAGTTCGTAATCATCGTTATCATTGGTTTGGCCATTTATTGCGTCTTTCATTTGCTTAATCTAACGTCATTAATCATTTATATTGAATTAATTCACATATCCTAAAAATCACATATAAATTCAATTGTTATTCATTTTTTAGAGTAAACAGTTAGGTGCCCACCGTGGGGCTAGGGATAATAGTGGTAATTTGATACAAATTTCCATAACGCACTCTATTTTACACTTATTCATTGAGATTTTAATTTCAGGTCAAATTAAAAATGTCGAACTCTCAATCTGCTCATTTGAACGTTGATACTAAGTCTCGCCACCATGGAGAGAACAACAATGTAGTACCGAGCAACGAAGTGCTTCCTATAGAAGCAAACGAAGTTCAAACCGCGGACCCGATCGATACTAACTCAGATGTGGCTATCGACGTAAACTTGCCTATCGATCCCTAAAAGAGCATTCGCGGGGGAGCCCGATCGATAGCCCGGAGTACACACGATGGTGAAGGTGATGGGATCAATTTGCGGGTGATCTTCGAATTGTTACACGCTCAACAAGCAGTAATAACCCAGTTGCAGAACCAAAGTTGTGCCTCCAGCAGAGTTGACCTCGAACCATCTCGGGAAAACACTCGCGGAAACGAACCAACCATAGAAAGGCCGGGTGAAGTTGAACCCGGAACCAACTACGAGATAATAAAGATGCTTGAGGAACTGACAAAACGGGTGGAATCGGGAGAAAAGAAAATTGAAGCCAACGACAAAAAGATGAGACCTATAACTCTAGGGTTGATCAAATCCCAGGAGTACCCTCGATATTGAAAGGCCTGGATTCCAAGAAGTTTGTCCAAAAACCTTTCCCTTCGAGTGCAGCTCCGAAACCGATCCCAAAGAAGTTCCGTATGCCCGAAATTCCAAAGTATAACGGGATCACTGATCCAAATGAACACGTGACCTCCTACACGTGTGCCATCAAGGGAAATGACTTAGAGAATGACGAAATCGAGTCGGTTCTACTAAAAATGTTCGGGGAAACCCTGTCTAAAGGAGCAATGATATGGTGTCACAACCTATCCCCTAATTCCATTGATTCGTTTGCTATGCTTGTAGATGCCTTCGTAAAAGCTCATGTCAGGGCCATCAAAGTTGAGACCAGAAAATCAGACCTCTTTAAAGACAAACGAAGAGATAACAAAATGCTCAGGGAATTCGTGTTGAGGTTTAAAATAGAAAGGATGGATCTGCCCCCGGTTGCGGACGATTGGGCTGTTCAAACACTCACTCAAGGACTCAACCCCTAAAGCTCTTTTGCTTCACAACAGCTAAAACAGAATTTGATAGAGTACCCGGCGGTAACTTGGGTTGACGTCCATAACAGGTACTAATCAAAATTCAGAGTGGAGGATGATCAGCTCGGGGCCCCCTCTGGGTTCGTGTATCCTATCAGGACTAACGACAAGTCTAAAAGAGTAGTCGATCATGAACCAAGACTAAGTAGAGATCGGTATCAACAGTATAATGGAGATTAAAGGGGCAGTGGATCAGGACATAACCCAGCGAGGAATGAGAAAAGAAGCGATCGAGGTCATAATAACTGGGGACTCATGAGAAAAAACGGTTTCGACAGGCCAATCGGGGCCAGGGAGGCATTGAGGTTATCAAAGTTCAAATTCAGCATCGATGCTGCCGGCATCGTATCGTCCATCAGACACATCAAAGATACCAAGTGGCCTCTGTTATTGTAGTCCGATCCTGCCCAAAGAGACCCCAACCTAATGTGTAAGTATTATGTCACCCACGGATACAGGCTTGAAGACTGCCGACAACTAAGAGAAGAAGTGGCCCGGTTATTGAGTGATCGAGCCAAAAATCACATCAGGAATAGGGACTCCAACAAGCAAACTGAGCAAGAGGAACCTCAGCACATCATCAACATGCTAGAGGTGTCCCCAGGTGCCAATGCTGAAGCGCACTAAGGTGTCCATTACAAGGGGAAAAGCGAACCCGAGATTACATGCTAGAGGGGACCATCTCTTTCAACAATGAAAATGATGAAGGCATCATACAACCGCACAATGATGCCCTGGTAATTTCTGTACTCATACATAAATCTCGAGTTAAGCGTGTATTGATTGATCCAGGTATCTCGGCCAATATCATCAGATCGAGGGTCGTAGAGCAGCTGGGTCTACAAGACCAAATAGTACGTGTAGTCCGGGTCTTAAACGGATCCAACATGGCATGTGAAACTACTAAAGGGGAGATAACCCTGCCAGTGAACACCACTGGAACCATCCAAGAAATGAAGATCTACGTCATCGAGGGGGATATGAGGTACAACGCTTTATTCGGAAGGCCATGGATTCACAACATGAGGGCAATACCCTCGACACTACACTAGGCATTGAGATTCCCCACACCGGGAGGTATCAAAATAGTTTACAGAGAACAGCCAGCCGCAAAAGAAATATTCGCGGTCGATGAGGTGATCCCGATGTCTGCACTCTCGACATAAAAGCACCCGGAGTCGGTTAGGAAGGAAGAAACCAAATAGCAATCACCGAGACTGGCCCCGACCGGACCGAAAAAGCAAAAAGTAGGCGAGAATGATGATTACTGAGTTCCTAGGCCATTCATCGCCCCCGACGATTCTGATGCCACCAAGTTAACGTCGAGGAGATGGAGCAAGTCATATTGATCGAACACTTGCCAGATCGAAAGGTATACCTGGGCACGGGGTTAACTCCCGAGATCAGAAAAAAACTTATTGAATTCCTCAAAGCTAACATAGATTGTTTCGCTTTGTCCCATCTTGATATAAAAAGGATCTCGCCAGAAATAATCACTCATAAGTTGAGCTTGGATCCGAAGTTTCACCCGGTTAAACAGAAGAGGAGGCCTCAGTTTGAAGTCAAGCATGCATTCATCAAAGACGAGGTATCCAAACTCCTTAAAATAGGTTCCATTTGGGAAGTTAAATACCTGGATTGGTTAGCTAACATAGTGGTAGTGCCTAAAAGGGGAAATAAATTAAGAATGTGCATAGATTACAAAGAGTTGAACAAGGCGTGTCCTAATGACTCTTTTCCTTTGCCTAACATTAATCGAATGATCGATGGACGACCGGGCACGAGATACTCAGCTTTCTCAACGCATATTCCAGGTACAACCAAATCTGGATGGACCCAGGCGATCAAGAAAAAACTTCCTTCATCAATAAATTCGGCACCTATTATTATAATGTAATACCGTTCGGACTAAAAAATATCGGTGCCACTTATTAACACCTAGTAAACCGGATGTTCGGGGTAGGGGTCGGGAAGTTCGTTGGATTCACGGTGTCCAACCGGGGAATCGAGATCAATACCTTCACAATCAAAGCTATAGAAGACATCACCGTGGTGGACAATGTCAAAGTCGTTCAGAGGCTAACCGGGCGCATAGCCGCCCTGGGTCGGTTCATATCAAGGTCCTTCGATAAGAGCCATCATTTCTTCTCATTATTGAAGAAGAAGAATAACTTTTCGTGGACCCCGGAGTGTCAGCAAGCTTTGGAAGAACTCAAATAATACCTTTCGAGTCCACTTTTGCTTCATACTCCAAAGGCAGACGAGCAGTTGTACCTGTACTTTGCGGTATCCGAGATAGCGGTAAGTGGAGTGTTAGTCCAGGAAGAGGAAGGTACATAATTTTCTATCTATTATGTTAGCAGGACTTTAGGCGAGGCCAAAACAAGGTACCCTCACCTAGAGAAATTGGCGCTTGCTTTGCTAAGCGCCCTTAGAAAGTAAAGTCATATTTTCAATGCCATCCTATATGTGTTGTAATGACTTACCCACTGAGGAACATAATGCACAAACCCGAGCTCTCGGAACGATTGGCCAAATGGGCCGTAGAAATTAGCGGGTACAATATCGAATATCGACCCCGAACCGCCATCAAATCTCAAATTTTGGTAGACTTCGTGGCTGACTTCACGTCGGCCTTAATACACGAAGTAGAAAAGGAATTGTTGTTAACCTCGGGGACTTCCTCGGGAATCTGCACCCTCTTTACGGATGGTGCCTCGAACGCAAAGGTGTCCGGACTCGGCATCGTGTTGAAACCGCCTACGGGTAACATAGTTAGGAAATCTATTAGAAATATGAAATTGACTAACAATGAGGCCGAGTATGAGGCCATGATTGCAGTTCTCGAATTGGATAAAAGATTGGGGTCTAAGTGGTCGAAGATAAGTGTGACTCCCTCCTTGTGGTAAATCAAGTTAACAGGACATTTGAAGTAAAAGAGGAACGAATGCGAAGGTACTTGGACAAATTACAGGTAGCACGACATCAATTCAAGGAATGGACCTTACAGCACATACCCCGAGACCAAAATAGCGAAGCCGATGCTCTAGCTAACTTGGGGTCATCGGTTGATAATGAAGAATTAAGCTCGAGAACGGTCGGACAACTCATAAAATCAGTAGTAGAAGAGGGCCATGCCGAGATAAACTCAACGAGTTTAACTCGGGACTGGAGAAACAAGTATATAGACTACTTGAAGACTGGGAAGTTGCCCTCGGGTCATAAAGAATCGAGAGCTCTGCGCACGAAGGCAGCCAGGTTTAGCCTATCCGAAGGTACCCTGTTCAGAAGAACGTTCGATGGCCCGCTCACCATATGCTTGGGGACAGGAGACACCGAATATGTTTTGAGGGAAGTTAATGAAGGCACTTGCGGAAACCATTCGGGAGCAAAATCTTTGGTTCGTAAGATAATCAGAGCCGGCTATTACTGGATCGACATGGAGAAAGATGCAAAGGACTTTGTACGGGGATGCGACGGCTGTCAAAGGCATGCACCATTGATCTATCAATCCGGGGAGTTCATTCGGTCCTTTTGCCTTGGCCGTTCATGAAATGGGGAATGGATATTGTCGGTCCCCTGCCATGGGCACCCGGTGTAAGGCCCCGTGAAATGTTTCCTAAAAACCAAGGTTCTGTGATGCCGGGGTAGGCGTAGACCGGTTCAGACTTTTTGGATTGAACAGTGCGCTAGGGAGTTGAAGGAAATTATTTTGCAGAAATAAGCATTTCTATGGCACATTATACAGCCGAAGAATCACTCTGCGGGCCGCAGAATAGCCGCAGAGTGAAGTAGCTACTTGGGCCATTTTTATGTCAATTTCGCGGCCAATTATGCGACCGCATAATAATTTCGTGGGCTGCACTTTTATCGCACAACCAACCTTTTTTCGCGGAGGGAGGTTTTGCGGCACATTATGCTACCGCAGAACAGGTCTGCGGGCCATATAACTACCGCAGACCCAGGCAGAGTTTTTTCAGTTTTTGGCACCAAATTATGCGTCCGATATGCGGACCGCATATCCATTCTGCGGTCGCATATGCGACCGCGGATCCTTCCTGGGGCATCATTTTTGGGGCTTTTATACCCGACCCTATTTCGTTAAAACATATGCCATAGTCCATTTTTGAGCATGGTTCTGATATTTTTAGAGTGAGAAAGAGTTCTTAGAGCGGGGAAGTAACCTTCAACCTAATATCCAATAATTCTTGCTCAATCCTTGAAGATTATCAAGAAAGTCCTCATCTTAAAGGTAAGAATCTATGCCCTAGCTTTTAATTTCGAAAATCTACTAAAAGGAAGTAATTAGCAAGACAATTATTGGGTGTGGGGGTTGTTATCTTGCATGCATGTATTCTTGAAGTATGTGGGAAGGTTGTGAGCTAAAAAATGATAGAGAATGGGTTGAGGAATGATAGAATCTTTCCTAAAAGGGCCTTAAAAACATTAATGCACATCTAGTGTTTGATAATATACTCAAATGAGCTAGAATCATGGCCATCTTCCTATTTTTGGTCCAACTTGTTATATTTCTAAAATAGATCGAAGTGCTAAGAATTCCGAAACGTTTTAAAGTTTAAAGGAAGCTCAATTGAGGTATATTGGCTAAACCCCCTTCTTCTTAGAATCGAATCCCACAGTGTTCATGTAATTGGTGTAAGTCCCAAATTGATCAATATAGAATTGGCTATTCCTAATGTGTTTGGGTTGAAGGATGTATGTTCAATATTTATTCTAAATGCTTCACCATGTCATCTTGCCATTTTAGGATGTGTTCAAAATGTGGATTATGTGTAAAAATGTTAAAACTTCATGTCAAGATCGAATAAAAGTTGTTATACCAAATTGTATGAAAAGCCTCTATGTGCTTAGGATTCCGAAATTGCTCATATATGTACTAATGCCTTAAATGGTAGGCCTTGTTGTTGATGATGATAATAATGATGTTTGAATGTGGAAAGGGAAAATTGGATTATGAAATACGGCCAAGTGCCAAGAATGCCTTCATAATTATGTCCACTAGTGCCAATGAATTGAAAGGATGTGGAAAAAGTATGATGTGAGATGATTGACTGAAAAAGGTAATGTCTCGGGTGAGACGGCCTAGACGATCGGGTCGTGATCGGATGCCATGCCGCACACATGGTGCTAACTGTGCTGGAAATTATAATGAAATTGTGGTTATGGTTGATGTCTCAAATGAGACGCCCTAGCCGATCGGGTCGAGATCGGACTCCGTGTAAGAATACAGAGGTATTATGAATTATGGTATATCGGCTCTAAAGATCACCCAACCTAATAACATGGAAATTGACTTGAGAACTTATGTGATCCTTACTTGATGTTTTAGTATTGTTTGAAGCTCTTATTGAACTCATGACTATTTTCCCCTTGTATTATTATTCATTCTATTGAGATGGTGTTTAGTTTTACATACTAGTACTATTTGACAGTACTAACGTTCCTTTTGTCGGGGGCGCTGCATCTTTAAATGGATGCAGATGGTTCTATAGCAGGTAGTGTTGATCAGCGATAATGGTATATCCTCTTCCCAATAGACTTGGTGAGCCCCACTTCATCCCGGGGTCATGTATTGTATCTTTTGTTCATATTGTTATCACGTTTTGAGGTATAGCCGGGGCCTTCTTTCCGGCACAATTATAACACTCTTTTATATATTTTAGAGGCTCCGTAGACACTATGTGGGTTGTACATGGGTGCTAGAAAAGTCAAACAGATTATTTTGTGTTTTGATCTCTTGTTCCACTGGAATTATAAGAATGTGTGTATCTTGAAACTTAAAAATGATGTAACCAATGAGACGATTTAGTATTGTATATATGATCTTCTTACAGTCTAAATTAATGAAATCATGTCTTCTCTTGATCTTTGGTGAGTTGGGTAGAAAGTATCTAACATGCTTGCTTGAACGGGTTCACTCGGTTGAGCGCCAGTCGCGCTCCCCGAGGTAGGGGCGTGACACCCGGTAAGGCTCAATTTATACTATTTATGACTGACTATTTCTCTAAGTGGGTCGAAGCTCAAGCATTCGAGAAGGTCCGGGAAAAAGAAGTCATTGCCTTCATTTAGGACCACATAATATGCCGGTTTGGTATACTGGCCCAGATAGTGTATGATAACGGGAAGTAGTTCATCGGCAACAAGGTAAGTAAATTTTTCGAGGACCATAAGATCAAAAAGATCTTGTCAACACCCTATTACCCTAGTAGGAACGGACAGGCGGAAACTACGAACAAAACTATACTTCAAAACCTTAAGAAAAGTTTGACTGATGCTAAAGGAAAATAGAAGGAAATTTTGCACGAAGTTTTGTAGGCATACCGTATGACCTCCAAATCTTGTACCGGGGCCACTCCATTTTTGTTGGTCTACGGTGCCGAAGCACTAATACCAGTTGAGGTGGAAGAACCGAGTCTCAGGTTTCGATATGCAACCGAAGAATCAAATGGTGAGGCCAAGAGCACGAGCCTGGCACTATTGGACGAGAGGCGCGAGGCTCCCTAGTCCGGTTGGCTATCCAGAAATAGCGGATAGAAAGATATTACAACCGAAGAGCCAATCACAGACACTTCAATGTCAGGGACTTCGTGTTAAGAAAGGTAATGCTGAGCACCCGGAATGCGAACGAAGGGAAGCTGGGACCGAATTGGGAAGGACCATATCGAGTCATTGGTATTACCGGTAAGGGTTCATATAAACACGAAGTAGGAAACGCTGCACAACTACCAAACAACTGGAATATGGCCCACTTAAAATGGTAATACTGCTAAGGTACGACCTCATTCACTTTTTTTTAAATATTACAAATAGGGCTAACACTTGTAGGCAACAACCAAAGGAGAATGTAGCTATTAGGTCTAAAAGCACGCTTTGCACTCTTTTTCCCTTGAACCGGATTTTGTCCCAAAGGGGGTTTTCGGCAAGTTTTTTAATGATGCAACAGTAAATCGTGCTAGCTCAGAGTCGAATACCAGTTTTAAATCGGAGTCAATGGTCGCATCAACAGTATCTGATCCCTCTCGAAGATCGACCTCGAATACTGGGGGCCATCGCCTTAGGATCGGTGGTGAGGATTTATTGTAAGGGCCAAACGGTCAAGTGAACCATACCCGCATAGGCCACCACAGCCATAATACAAGATTTCAAACGCGTACAATCTTGTATGTTATGCACATAAATGAAAGAAAGTTTCTACCGTGCTAACAAATATTTTTTTGCGTCTTAAAAGTATCGAGCCTAAGGGCAATTTTTACCAAGGAACTATCGAGCCCAAGGGCCACCCTTATCCGAGCCCAAAGGGCTACCCCCACTCGTGGACTGCTGTCCGAGACAAGTTCGGGCGGCTCGAGTTATCGAGACCCGGAGGCACAAAACCTATTAGGCAGTGTTTAAACCTAAAAGACTACTGCCACCCTAAAAATGGTTCGGAGACGTCCGAAACCCATAATAGAAATATAAGGCCTTCAACAAATTTTTAAACATGTTCAAAGGTTACCCTCGACAAAGATATAGTATAAAAACATTAAAGCAAATATCTTGGGAAAATTTCCGCTCACTCCGAGCTTCCATAAGTTTCGAGCATAAATTGCATCGAGGACAGGTCTTGTTCGAACCTCTAAAAAATGACTTATTACTGTGTTTGATTTTGTGCTAAGGCATTAGAAATCTTTGCAATTGTAATAAGATACTAAAGATAATAGACTTGAAAATTACCAAAAGGGAAAAACTTTATATATATTCCGAAATATCTTTACAAAAGGCCCAATAAAAACGGCTTCAACAAAATATATGTACAAGATACAAAAGAAAAATCCTAAGGCATCTCCGCATAGTCTTCATCGGAACACAACTTGTCACCAGAATCGTCGGGGCCTTTGGATTCTTCAGAGACCTCTTCACCTCGGGGTACAGCTAGCCTCTTAGCCTCGACCTCGAGTCTTTTTGCCTCTTCGATCTCGGCAGATAGGTCGAAGTCTCAGGCATGTATTTCTTCTAGGGTCTCCCTTCGAGATAACCGCCTCATATACTCAGCAGTAGTCTTCAGGCGGGCCTCAGCTACTTCAACATCGGCCTTATATTGGGCCACCATCTTGTTAGTATCAGCCGAGGTTATTTCCAACATGGAACTCGTTGTTTCGAGCTCCTTGCCAAGGGCATCCCATTCAGCGATGGCCTAGCCCAGTCGTGCTTGGAGGTCTTCATTTTGCTGAGCCCGTGTATCGACCTTCTCCTTCGCCACCCGAAGCTAAACATTCACCGAAACAGCTGGGCCTGGGCGGTCTCCTTCTCCGAGGCTAGCAGGTCCATCTTATTTTTCCACCCATTGGCCATCACTTGGATCTCATATATATCTTTGTAAAGTTGGTCGATCTAGTCGATCTTCTGCTGGACCTGCGAAGTATTATTGTTAGCCTCTGCAACCAGACCTTCGTTTATATCTTCGAAAACCTTTACCTTTTCTACTAAGTCGGCGTTCTCCTGCCTTAAGGCCGATGCCTATTTCTGAGCTGCATCTAGTTTAGTCAGGAGGTTCTTGGCGACCCCCTATTGCTATTCGCTAAGAAGCTTGTATATGTCCCTTTTTTTAGCAAGCTCCTTGATCTCAAACTCAAGTTGATTGACCTCAACCTGGTACCGAAGGAAGCTCTAGTGGTGAAGTACCGAAGCCTGCAAAAAGATAAAAAAAAATATGAGAAACATCAAACACAGATAACTATAGATAGATGGAAGGAAACTATGTCTTACCCGGTTTAGCGCCTGCTGTGCCTCATTGAAAAGGCATGGCACATTCACTGCATTTATTTTTTCATGGTCCTCCTCGGTCACCAGGCATCGGAGATAGCTAGCTACCCTCACAGGAGTGGACAAAACTCGGGCATCCTTCGGGACGGTCAGTATATCGACCTCTTACGTCCGGGGTCCACACTAGAAACGGGGAACTGATTGACCAAATTCGGGCTTGAACTCGAGTAGTCTGCTTCTGAGGAAGTGTCTTTCTTTGAAATAACTAGATCGCCCAACCCGGAGAAGTCTTCCAAAGCAGACGAGTCCACTTCATCGAAAAAGGAGTGAAGGGGATCATCCGTACCTTGGCCCCCTTTGTTGGATTTCTCCTTCCTCACTTGGGCCTTCACGAGCATAGAATTAGTATAAGAGGGCGTCCCAGAGATCTCAATTACTCTGGGCACTTCCTTTGGAGCAGATTCGGCATACTGGGAAGCTTCACCCCGGATATCCACGTCGGTCTTTTGAGTTTGAGGGGGGTCGACCTGATGAGTCTCCCCCTCGGATGCATCCCAGTCCATGGGATAGGTTGTCCCGTGGGTTACAAAAATAGATTCATCCTCCGGCTCATCCCTAAGACGGAGGAGGGAGTAAGAGTCCGGCACCCGGGAACTGGAGCCCCTCCTGTGCTTGCGGAGCACCCGCTTCTTTGGTTTCTTCACCTCGGAGCCCGGGGAGTCCAAGGGTTTTCTCTTCATTTTCTTTTTTCCCTTCGTGGCAACAACGGAGGGATCAACGGACAGGGGAATATCTTCATCCCCTTCCAAAGGCCTAAGTTTGGTGTAGGGTTGGGCATAATACTGACATAACCGAAAAAATCAGCCGAACCATAAATTTTAGTTTTACGGTGTCGGTTTAATCAGTTATTCAGTTGGTGTACGATTTATATATTTTTAAATTTCGGTATTCAATGCAGTTAACGATTTTGGTATTTCGGGTTTTCGGTTAACCGAAAAAACCAAAGTTTTGGATAATATTTAAGTTATTTATAAGTTAATACTAAAGTAAAGAGGGGTTAGGGAGGCGCAACAGCCTTTACCAGCAAATTTTAAGTTATTAAATGTTAACCATTGGGCTCAACCCACCTCCTCTTTAGCCCAATTTGTATTACCCAATACCCACAAATCTGAAGCCAAATATTCACAAGTTTAATTTCTATATTACAAATTCCTACTTTCATAGTTCCATTTCACAATTTCTAATTAGGGTTCCTGACTGGCTGACTTCCTTCCTCCTCTTGCTAGCTATTGCGCCTACTGCCTAATGCCGACTGTCGACGCCTTCTTCCTCTTCCGCCGCTCGTCGCCTCAACGCCTCGTCCTCTTTCGTTCTTCCTCAGGTTACTAGATATGTAGGAAGTAACCTTTTTCCTAGTTCGCTCATTCTTCTGAGTTCTAATGTGCATAAATTTGCAGTGCATAAAAAGAAAATTGCAATGTGTTGAGAGTATTTTAGAGGCAATTGCATTAGCTTTTTTTTTTAGAACGGTAACGAAGCCAAGATAATTGCATATTTGTATTAGCCATTAGCTACTGCCTGCTTCTGTATAATGGAGCACCATAAGACTTATTCTAAATTTCTTATGTAACAGAAAGCTTATTCCAATGTTTCAATGTAACAGAAAGTTTATTCCAATATTACAATGTAACAGAAAAAGAGGAGTCAGGAGGCAACATATAAAAATCTTGCAACGTTAATAACCGAAAAACTAAATCGGAAATAACCGAACCGAACCTTGAAAAAAACCGTACCGAACCGTAAATACTTTGGTTTGGTTTCGTTTGTTTTGGTTATTAATATTTCAAAATTAAAAACCGATAAACCAAATCGTACTTTCATACTAACCGATCGAACCGACCTACGCCCACCCCTAATTCGAGGGTCTTAGGCAAACCTGCAATAATGAAGAGGGAAGATGAATTAGTATAATAAAGGTGGAGACATAGTGTTGGCTACTCGGAAAGAGGTCTTACCATGAGAACGAGCCTCACATCGGCCCTTTGAGAGTCCGCGCCATGTGCGCTCAAAGTATGATTTCTGAGTACAGATGCCCTTGATCCGCTCCTTTAACCGGGGGAGCGCATTCGGAACCCGGGCGACAGCTGCACACCTACAACCATGAATGCGAAGATAGAAAAATGGAAGAAGAAGAATTTTTGATGTTTTAAGAGGGAGTTGCACTTACGAGACGCATTTCACTTCTTAGGGAATGGCATGTATTCCGGGGGGATCAATTTCTCGGTCTTTACTCGGACAAAGCATCCCTGCCAGCCCCGATCTCGGTCTTCGCCGATACTGGAGAAGAAGGCCTTCCTGACCCGGCGGGTAAGCTTGATCAGTCCCCCTCTGAATATTCGAAGACTGTATAATCGAAGAAGGTGGTCGATCGTGAACCGACGAGATTTGGTCTTGTTCACGAAGTAGCGGAGGAGGGTCACGATCCTCCACAACGATGGGTGGATTTGCCCGAGGCGCACCTCGTACCTCTTGCAAAGTCTAGAACGATCGATCCTATCGGGCCTTGTATGAAGGGGTAAGTGTAAACACTTAAGTACACCTCCACGTGGGTAGTGACAGCGTCCTCGGACCCGGGGACTACTACATTTTTGCCTTCCCAATTGCAGTCCTTACGAACTAAGGGAAAAACATCTTCAGTCACAGAACATACATACCTCGAGACTCCTTCACCCCGGTCCTATTTGCGCGAGAGCTTATCGACTTTAAAGTCATCTGCAATGGAGCAGCCCCCGGGACTGAACACTGACAAGGAAGGCTCAGCGACTGGTTCGTTAGCAGACACAACGGGGGAAGCCATTTTGAGGACAACCACCTTAGGGGCAACCGCTTCAGTACCATCGGCCGGTTGAGAAGATGAAGAGGCAACTTGCTGAGGAACACTTTTCGATGTTTTGGCCATTGTCATCTAGGGGAGTTTTTTAAAATTTGAGAAAAGAACGCAAACTTTTGGAAAAATAGGTTTTGGGGATGAAGAACAGAGTATGAAGATTTGAAGAAAATCTGAAGATTGCTATGGAAATTGAAGAACAAGGATGAAGATATGAAGGTTTGATGATGACTGAAAAGCTCGAAGATAGTGATTTGGTCGAAAAGTAGAAAAAGGACGAAAGGAGGAAGCTTTTACAGGGAAACAGTCGACGCTTCGCATTCGGAGGCAACCTGCCGGTGACCGATACATGTCCGAAGTCAGAATGACGCAATTGATGGGACGTTTTGGATCCCTCGTCGTAATGTACGAAGGAAGGAACCGAAGTGATTTTTTGTTTTCCATCATTTCGGCAAGCCTACTCTCTAAGAAATGAGGGGACTATCTGTATACAGGTAAAACCGGGCCCACTGAACACCTCGATTTTCCGGTAAGTCAAATAGAGCAGAAACGTGACCGTAATGAATCGGAGTTAAAGCGATGAGCCCCTCGTATCGGATCTCGGGCAAAACACCTGCCCTCGGGAATATCGGGGCCATGTCCTTCGACTTCGGTTCGAGGATCAAGACTTCGGAGAGCACTACCAAACAGCTGCATACGACTAACAATGGGCCGTGATGTCCGTGCCCAACCGGATATCAGGGCGTGAATCTCGGCCTATATCAGCAGAAAATTAGTGATTAGAGAAACAGAAGATTTTTACCGTTTTTAGAATTGTACTTAGGGTAAAACTCTCATACTATATAAAGGGGAAAGTTTATTATTCGTGGGACACATTATAACACGCATATCAAGGCAATTTATTTCAATTCTCTTTGTTGTTTAGAGTTCTTACTTTTTTTCTTAAATTCTTTTTAAGTACAAGCTTGGAATCTAGGACAGGTTGCTCATCGAGCCATCAACCGAGCTCGGAATCACTCTTATCATTGGTTTGGCCATTTATTGCGTCTTTAATTTGATTAATCTAATGCCATCAATCACTTGTATTGAATTAATCCACATATCCTTAAAATAACATATAAATTTATTTTTTATCCGTTTTGTAGGGTAAACAAACAATGAGGATATAGAATGTAAAAATCCCATTGTTAATATTATTTAATCGAAGGTGAGGATAATTTTTTGTCTTTGCTTGACCTATCGTTCTTTGCATGTCTTTATTACCTTAACTCTTTAACGAAACATATATATTCGCCAACGAAATACTACTTGAAAATTTCATTTGGCACGTATATAAATTCTGATACAAGTTTAGAGTTCTAGCGTTTTCGAAGTGATAGATATCTCATATCTGATTGCATTAGTAAGTTACGTTTAACTATTCAAAACCCTAAACCACTTATTATTGCGAGACTAATTTTGCAGCAATATATATAATTAGAGTAGAGAAACTTCTTATGACCTTCTTGATTCAGGTGTGGACCATGTGATTAGGTAGGCTTCAGGTATCTAAACACATGCTAGCTATCCAACTTATATGTTACTATCATTCAGATATGTTTTAAAACATTACTTTATAGTAGCATTAAAGTTTAAGGCATCAGATCAACATGATTAACCTAACCTAATTATAGTAGGAATTAAGTACTATACTTTTTAAGCGTTGCATCGTTCGATGTTGCTCTTTGCAAGAATAGTGGGCTTCATGTTATTGGCAGATACGAAATCTTATCAAATATGCACATATAATTTTTTTAAAACATATTTTAAAATATATGAATGAATTTTGAACGAAACGAAGCAGTTTTTCATTGTTTCTTCCAAGTTCACAGCCGTTTGCTTAGACTTTTGTGGAGTCCTTTTTATAGTTTTTAAAGTTATTGATCAGTGTTCTTGGACTAGTGTGCAATGGCGACACATGCAATTCTACTACCTAACCAATATTTATTGCGTTAAGAATGTTTTGAGCCCAGAAATCCCTTAAATACTGAAGAGAGGGAATACTGACTTTCCATAAATATACAAGTGAAAATTGCATGCTTTCCCACTTCCAGAGTTACTTTTTCCAGTTAATAAATTGTCACAACAAGGGAGTAAATAACGTTCCATCTGTCTGCAGACTCATAACACATGTTTATTAACTCAATTTATTTTAATATATGAGGATATGAGAAAAATATACTTTCTACAATGAAATACAATAATAGTATATAGTATATTTTTCTGTTTAATATATGTTCTTCAATAACGTTTAAAAATAAAAATGCCCGTGATATTAAGTATACTTGTTTGAATATAGAGACATTTCTCTGCTTTTCTCAATGAATCTTTGGAAAAGAAGTGGACCATATGAACACAACAACTAAGCAAAGGAGAATTATAAGCCTGTGGTGTCGTGAATTACGAGAATAATATAATATTGTAAGCTTATAGATATCTCTATGGGTCAGTTTTATTTGAAAATTGACAAGCTAGGATAGGTAAAAGTCCTCCGTAGGTCGTTTGCATGCATGTTTAAATATTTGGATTATTGAGTAGAAAAACTTCATATATTTAGGTCCCCCACATTCTTGGTGCCACAAAATACATATCATCGATCAGATGAAGTGCGAAAGATGAGACAAATAATCGGACCGGAGCTTGGAATTGGCCTTTCTCGATCGGCTCAGTTGTATATACACATGCATGATTCCATTTCAAGATAAATGAAAATAAACACACACAAAAACAAAACAAAAAAGAACTGAGCTCTTTAGATTGTGAAGCAACAATACATTCCACCCTTATAATAACATGGGAGAAATATCAGATTTTCTATATAGATGAACCTATTATGGAAAATTATTATTGATTTAATTATAAGGTTATCAATTAATGTTTAGAATCGAAATTCTGTACTTATCTTATTAATGATCTACGAATGCAAAACTTAAGTCCAATGCATGATGAAGATATACTACTCCTTAAGAAAAGTATTAGTAATAAAACTAGCAATATTAACTTGTTGATTGGGGACAGAAAACGTAAGGTTAGGGGGGAGTGGTAACACTAACACTAAAACTAGGTGGTGGAATATAATGAAGGAACAGTCAGTTGTCGATGATAAAAAATCGTACTTTGGTAAAGGACAATAGGATAGCGATAATCCCACGAGGGGGTAACATGCACTTTGCTCCAGTACTTCACCTTCTCTTTCTTTTCTACTTGTTGCTGTCTCAGTCGGACATATGAGGCCGACATTGACATAAACATAATATAATGGAAATTAAGCCCCACACTTTCTAAGTTTCTAACACCTTATTGTGGCCAAGCAGTCACCCGATCACATGGTACCTCGACCCTCTTTTTCACATAAACTAAAACTAGTGCATTCCGTCTCAAGACAATAATTTTTTTTTTAAAACAAGGAATTTATTGATCTCGTACAGTTAAAGAAAGGAGATCTTGAGTCTAACTTAATTTCAAAAGTTAGGTTATAAGATGATGATTCATAAGATTTATCAGGAGACAAGATTCCATACGCTCAATAATATCAATGTGGGACTCTAACACTGAGCTGGGGTAAAAACAAATGTTGAAAAGGAAAAAGAATTGATGAACGAGATAGAAAAAGAGGGCAAATATAAAGATAAAAAGGGGAAGAAACAAGAGGAAAGACAAATTACATAGCATAGGCATCTCTTTCTCTCTATTACAAATTGAGATGGGGACCTATTTACACATGGTGTGGGGTGCACTTAATTTTCTCTTCTTCGAGCTTCAGCTTATATATTTGCAAATTAATTAGCAGTGGAGCCAACCAAAAGCTACAAAGAAAGATTCTTTTGCAATATGTTGGTTGGAGGCACACATTTTGGGGCAAGCTTGATCCTTCTTTTCATGATCTCAATCCCCTTTTTCATATTTTCCTTAATATATATTAATGTTCTTTCGAAAATATTTTACATGTCGATCATCTTCATTTCAGTGAGCCAGAGAAAAAGGTGCTAGCTAGTTTCAATCAAATTATTGATGATATCATTAGTAATATACTCAAGTGCAGAAGGGAACGAAATATTGAATTTAATTGGCTGACAAATTAAAAACAGCATAGAAAGAAAGCAGTACAAAACGTGATGTTTTTTATACGGACATTAAAAAGACTAGGGGCCCATTCGATTCCTTCACTCATACCCTTGAAATTTTACTATAGAATTCCTAAGATGATTCATGTTATAACACTCCTTTTTGTCACTTGTCATTTCGAAATATTTCTCTCTTGCAATAATTTTGTATCAATACTAGTTTGAGTTGGAAAATGAGAAAGAATTAAGATCCATATGGAAGTCCCAGGAGATGTATGACATTCATCAATATTATAATGTGCATATAAATTTTTGTGATACATAAATAAGAAGAAAAAAACTCAAGGAAGCATTTTTGTAGTTTCAATTCTATAGAGATAGAGTTTTCTCGTATAAGAAAAATGCTTTCGTACTAATTCCCATTTTTCCTGTTAAATATAGTTAATATATGAATTATGATGTAACAAAATAAAAAAAGAATACGATTTGCACGAATCCTAACAGGCACCCAATTTAAGCTTAGTTGATACTATTATTATCCTTAGTTATCATTTGAGATTATTAAGTCCTTCAATTCAATTCACAATTTGGTAATCCTTGTTATCATTTTTGTAACACCTTTGTGATAGTAGCAAAAAGAAAAGTAGACAAAACAAAAGAAAGAAAAGTAAAAAAGAGATGAACTTATGATTTAAGCGCTTACATCGACATTCTTATGATGTATGCGCTTATATCGGCATTCCTATGATATAAGCACTTACGTCAGCAGGGCATTCAAATGCCTATAAAAGGGGTATGCATTTTCATTTGCAAATCATCCCTCAACTTCTTGTTTCTCTCTTCAGTTAATAAGGAGTTATTTTTTGTGTGGCCGTGGAGTAGGCAAAAATTGTCGAACCACGTAAACCTTCTCTTGTCTTGTCTTAGTGCAATTTATTGTTTTTCTCTTTCAAATATTTTTCCCTTCTATAAGCCTGACACGTTTTCCAACAACTGGTATCAGAGCACAGACAATGTAATTCTGGTAGAAAAGTACGATATTGGTGCATGCATTATTCACAAGAATAGTGCGACACTATTGATCATCGTTACAATTCACATGCACTATTCACAAAAAAAATTGTGAAAAATGGCATTTAAGATTGACAAGTCCAATGGCAAAGATTTTGGATTTTGGAAAATACAAATATAGGATTATTTGTACCAGAAAAAATTATACTTACCTCTGATAGAGGTAAAACCAGAGAATATGGCCAAAGCAAATTGGGATCTATTAGATCGCCAAGCTCTTGGTGTGATTCGTTTGACGTTAACACGAAATGCGGCGTTTAACATCATTAACGAGAAGACCAATGTAGGCCTGATGAAGGCGTTATCAAATATGTACGAGAAGCCATCTGCTTCAAATAAAATCTATTTGATGCGTCGATTGTTCGACTTAACGATGACAGAAAGTGGATATGTTACGGAACACATCAATGAGTTTAATGTAATATTAACTCAGTTGAGTTCTGTTAATATAACATTCGATGACGAAGTTAGGGCATTGATTCTACTATCATCCCCACCGGAGAGTTGGTCTGCAACAGTAACTGCAATTAGCAGTTCATCGGAAAGTACCAAACTCAAATTGGATGATATTAGAGACTTGGTTCTAAGCGAAGATTTCGCCGAAGAGAATAAAGTGATTTCCCAAGATCTCCTTTCACTCTACATCATGCAAAGAATTATTGCATAATTATATTGCTAAAAAATTTGGGAAGGTTTATCTAGCAGACGGCGAACCTCTGGACATTGTTGGGAAAGGTGAAGTTCATATAAAGACTTCACAAGGCACGCTATGAAAATTACAAAATATCCGACATGTTCCTGGCCTCAGAAAAAATCTGAGAACTATGAGTCAGATTGACAGTGAAGGATATACAACAACATTCGATAACGGATCGTGGAAGATAACCAAAGAAAATTTAATTGTGGCACGAGGCTTCAAGAAGGGAACATTGTATGCAACTGCAATACAGAGAGTTACTATAACAACAGTTGATCATAGTCGTCATACAACATTATGGCGCCAGAGGCTCGGGCATATGAGTGAAAAGGGAATGAAGTTGTTGGCATCTAAAGAAAAGTTGCCAAACCTAAAGCATGTTGAATTAGGTTTGTACGAAGATTGCATTTACGGGGGAAAAAAAGAGAGTTAGTTTCTCAAAGGCGGGAAGACGCCAAAGAAAGAGAAGCTGGAACTAATGCATATAGATGTGTGGGGACCAACTCCTATAACTTCTTTGGGAGGCTCACGCTATTATGTCACCTTCATTGATTATTCCATAAGAAAGGTATGAGTTTATTTTCTAAAAAATAAATACGATGTATTTGTTACTTTTAAAAGATGGAAAGCTAAAGTTGATAATCACACAAGTCTAAAGTTTAAATGTCTAAGTCTGACAATGGAGGAGAGTATGATAGTCAAGAGTTTAAAGCATTCTACTCTAAGAATGGGATAAGAATGATCAAGTTAGTTCCTGGAACACTGGAACAAAATGGCGTTGCTAAGAGGATGAACAGAACCCTGAATGAACGAGCCAGAAGTATGAGAATACATTCTGGATTGCCCAAGTATTTTTGGGTCGAGGCTCTTAACACGATAACTTACCTCATAAATAGGGGACCCTCTGTACTACTTGATTTTGAAATTCCTGAGGAGGTATGGACTGAAAAGGAGGTAACACTCTCACATCTGAAAAAAATTTGTTGGTTGCTTATGTGCATGTAAACGATAATGATAGAGATAAACTTGATCCTAAAGCAGAGAAATATTTCTTTATTGGCTATGGTGATGATAATTTTGGTTATCGATTTTGGGATGATCAGAATAGAAAGATCCTAAGACACAAGAATGTCACATTTATTGAAAATGTGATGTACAAATACAAGCTTGAAGTAGAACTAACCAGCACCAGCATAGAGACATCAAAAGCAGTTGAGTTAGAAGAAATCTCAGAAAATGAAGTGGCTAGAGAGACTACAACTTGATCTGAAATTGAAGATGCCGAACCAGAAGCCGAGTCTGGATCAGAATCAGAACTAGAACTAGAGATAGAATCAGATTGAGAACCAGATCTGGAGTCAGGACTTGAATCAAATTCAGGATCAATTAATCCTGAACCTACATTAAGGAGATATAAAGAGTCACGAATGCTCCTGATAGGTTAACTCTCTGTCTCCACTATTTACTTCTGAATGATGCTGGAGAACTAGAGCATTTTGTTGAAGCAATGCAGGTGATAAGCTCTAATAAGTGGAAGCTAGCCATGAAAGAAGAGATGAATTCTCTTCAAAAGAATTAAACATGGATACTTACAAAGTTATCAAAAGGAAAGAAGGCATTGCAAAACAAGTGGGTGTACAGGGTCAAGGAAGAGCATGATGGTAAGAAGAGATACAAAGCATGATTAGTAGTAAAAGGCTTTCAGCAGAAGGAATGGATTGACTACACCGAGATCTTCTCTCATGTAGTCAAATTAACTACTATCAGATTGATGCTAAGTATCGTAGCTGCAGAAAATTTGTATTTGGAGCAGCTAGATGTTAAAACTGCTTTCTTGCATGGTGACCTTGAAGAAGACATCTACATGAAGCAACCTAAAGGTTTTCAAGTTTCTGGTAAAGAAAACCTTGTGTCAAAGTTGCAGAAGAGTTTGTATGGTTTAAAACAAGCATCTCGACAATGGTACAAGAAATTTGATGGATTCATGCAGAATAATGGTTACACATGATGTGAGATGGACCATTGCTATTATTTTAAAAATCTTGATAAATCCTATATCATTTTACTGTTGTACGTTGATGATATGCTAATTGCAGGATCTAGCATAAATGATATCAACAGGGTTTAGTAACAACTGGCGGAGGAGTTTGAAATGAAAGACTTAGGACCAGCTACGCAAATGCTTGGGATAAGGATTAGCAGAAACATGTCTGAAAGATCCTTAAAATTGTCTCAAGAAAAGTACATACAGAAGGTACTAAGCAGGTTCAATCTTCATAATGCAAAGACCAGAAGCACTCCACTCGGATGCCATCTTAATATGTCAAAGGACCAATCACCTAAGACAGATAAAGAAAGGAAGTACATGTCCAAAGTTCCATATGCTTCAACAGTAGGAAGTTTGATGTATGCTATAGTTTGCACTAGATCTGACATAGCCCATGCAGTTGGAGTTGTCAGTAGATACATATCAGATCCAGGAAAGGAGTATTGGGAAGGTGTAAAATGGATATTGCGATATCTCAAAGACACATCAGGGATGGCACTTTGTTTTAAAAAGAGCAATATTATCTTACAAGGTTTTGCTGATGCAAATTTAGGCGGTGATCTAGATAGTCAAAAAAGTACCACAGACTATGTGTTCACCTTAGGTGGTACTGTTGTTAGCTGGATGTCCAAACAATAGAAAAGTGTTGCTCTATCTACCACTGAAGAAGAGTACATGGCAATCTCAGAAGCTGGAAAAAAGATGATTTGACTTAAGAATTTTCTTAAAGAGCTAGGTAAAGGGCAGTTTTCAGCGATAGCCAGAGTGCAATTCATTTTGCCAAGAATTCAGTGTTTCATGCAAGATCGAAGCATATTCAATTGAGGTATCATCATATCCGAGAGTTGATAAGTGAAGAAACTCTTTCCCAGCAGAAGATACCGAGATCAAAGTACCCGTCAGATATGTTGACCAAAGTTGTCGGTGTTGACAAACTAAGGTTGTGCATTGCCTCAGTTAGCCTTCAAGACTAATAGCGTGAAGGCGCCACCAGAGAATAACAAATCTTTTTTTAATTTCTTTCTTGATGTAACATAGGTTCGAGGGGGAGATTAATAGAAGCAAACATGTTGTATGTGAAAGAAAGAAAAGTAGAGAAAATAAAAGAAAGAAAAGTCAAAAAGAGATGAACTTATGATGTAAGCGCTTACATCAGCATTCTTATGATGTATGCGCTTACATCGGCATTTCTATGATTTAAGCGCTTACGTCGGCAGGGCATTCAAATGTTTATAAAAAGGGTATGCATTTTCATTTGCAAACCATCTCTTAACTTCTTCTTTCTCTCTCCAATTAATAAAGAGCTATTTTTTGTGTGACCGTGGAGTAGGCAAAAATTTGCCAAACCACGTAAATCTTCTCTTGTCTCGTGCAATTTATTGCTTTTTTTTTTTTAAATATGTTTCCCTTCTATTAGCCTGACACGTTTTCCAACACTGTGAACTCCAAAATTTTAATATATTTTTGGTAATATTTTCTAAAATCCACGTAAAATAAGTTGTAAAAAAGATAGGGGAAGAGCATTTTCAAAAACCTCCATAATTTGGTGGAAATTTTTGTTCAACTTGCCGTCGCTTTTGAAATTGAACTTGTCAAAATTTAGTTGGTAGAAATCATAGTTCAAGAAACAATATGCTTTGTCAAAAGGTTAAAGGCTCCAGTTCCAATTGATCTTTGTGATTCTAACAAAATGATTTATCAAAAAGTTCAATGAATGGTAGAATTTTACTATTCAAGAACTAATTAATCATTTTCTTAAGATAAATTAATGGAAAAAAGTGAACCTTCCACAAACAATTCGGCAAAGGACCAAATATACCCCTGTACTTTTGAAAATGGTCTAAGAATACCCCACGTTATACTATTGGGTTATCTATACTCTTGCAGTCATACTTTGGGTTCAAATATACCCCTCATTTAAACGGAGGGACACGTGTCATCGTCCTGTTGGCCAATTCTAAATATCTCGTAATTAATTAAAAAGACCCATTATTTGGTACCCGAAAAGCAATTTTCTAAAGCAATTTTTTTTTTGTATAAACTAAATTTTTTAACTAAAAATTGAAAAAAATGAAAATATTTTTTTTCCAGTTTTTACAAAAAAAATGCTTTAAAAAAATAAAAAATATTTTCTAAAACAATAATTTTATAAAAATTGAAAACAAAAAACTGAAAAATAATTTTCTAAAGCAATGTTTTTGTCGTCAGCGCCACAGGCAGCGCCCCACGCCACCTGTGGCGCCCGAAAACACTATATACTCATTCGGGATTCATTTTACCCAATTTCTCTTGGACGAACTTTGGGATTTTCCTCCACTCTCTCAAGACTCTCAACTCCCCTCATCTTCAAGGTGAGTAATCCCTACTAATTTTGTATTTTATTCTATCAATTTCACCCTAAAACTAACTCAATCCTCCATAAAATACATAGATCTTCAAGAACTCAAAGGAGGGTTTTGCAAGATTTCTTCCAAAAAGTAATCCTACACCCTTAGACTTATATGTATGGATATATTATGGGAATATGAGTATGAATTAAGTATTGGAACTTATGGTATGGTGATTGGAAGCCATAAGTTTCCAATTTAAATACATATCCATTGTAGAGATTGAAAGGTGATTATTTGATGGAATTTTGTTGGTTGGGTGTGGATGGATGGTTATGCATGTGATGTTGGAAGTTATGAATTGTTTAAGAATGAAGGTGGGATAAATTATTGGTAAATGGTAGTAGTTGGATGAACTAATTCTATGGGTAAGAGATGTAAAGATTCATGCCTACTAGGTATTTGAAAAATGCCTAAATGGCCTAAATTATGGAATTTATTACTAATACTGATCCAATTGAATTATGTTGATGTATATTGAAGTTGTAAGAGTAGTAGGTGATTTTAGTAGCATTAAAGAGCTCCATCAAGGTATGTTGGCTAAACTTTCTCTCTTAGAATCGAATTCCATAATATTTCTGTAAGATCAAGTATATTGGCTCAAGATTCCTAACTTCTATATTCCGGGTTATTCCATATAAACTTGATTATTCCGAATGAACCTTATGTCGAAAGATAGATGTTCAAAGTATGGTTTGTTCATTAAAATGCCATGTCTTTGAGTCGTGTTCCAAATGAAGGTTATAATGCCAAATTATATGAGAAAATCTCAATATTTTTAAGACTCTTAATTGCTCATATGTGTACCTAAAGCCTTGATTGGAAATGTCTTACTGTTGATAACATATAAAGATGTGAAAGAAGTATAGAATGCGATGATTGATATAAGTGAAAGTTATACTTGTGGCCAATGGAGCCAATGAAATGAAATGATGTGAGAAAAGTTATGAAATGAGCCTTGATTCAATTATTCCAAATTGACTTCGAAAATAGAATTGCCTAAAAGCTTATAAACTCAAGTTATGCTCATATGTGGTTGTTTTAATAGACGTTATGATTTGTGAGTATTTTCAATGTATTTTGCGTTCTTACATATTCGTAAGTAGAAATTGTGTATTGCCCTTTGTGGGAAAAAATATGTCAAGAATAAATGGTGTGTTATTTGTTGATAATTTTAACTTGCGCATCAATTGCCAATCATTTTACTCTACTTCTCGAAAAAAAATCTATGGTGTTTAAATTGTTCATTTCTAATGAACTTAAAGTTGTGATTTTCGAAATATTATATATATGTTGATATTTATGATGATGATACATGAGAGGGAAGACATAAAAGTATGGAATAACAAATATGCCCATCGTGCCTTGAATAAAGAATCTTGTGAATGGCCAAAAGAGCCAAGAAAATACTATTATTATTATTGGTTGAAAATACTAGTGGAAATTTATACAATGTGGAAGATGATGAGGTAAATACATTTGCACCTATGTTATTTTTATAAAAGTATTCCTCTTAATTGGGATGAGATTGATAGATATAAAAGGGTTGATGTCTCGAATAAGATAGCCTAGCTGATCGGATCGTGATCAGACACCATGTCGCACACATGGTGGTGATTGTGCTGGAAATTGTAATTAAAATTAAGATTTTGGTTGATGTCTTCAAATAAGACAGCCTAGTCGATCGGGTCATAATCAGACTCCGTGTTAAAATTACGGTAGTATTGGTATTTATAATAATTGTGGCTGATTCTCGAATGAGATAGCCTAGCCGATCGGGTCGTGATCGGACTCCGTGCTAAAATTACGGTGGTATTGGTATTGATAGTAATTGTGGTTAATTCTCTAATGAGATAGCCTAGCCGATTAGGTCGTGATCGGACTCCGTGCTAAAAGTACGGTGGCATTGGTATTGTGAACATCGATATTGTGAACATCTGTATTGTATACATTGGTGCTAATGATCTCCCAACCAAAAATTATATATGAAGTTCGTATTTTGAAAATTATTATGTTTTAACTGGATATTTGGATATTGTTGATTGTGACTTGTTATTTCTATGTGTTGCCTTTTCTTATATGGGTATTCTATTTTGAAAGAAGACTTTTAGCTATGCATACTAGTGCTATTCGACGGTACTAACGTCCCTTTTGCCTGGGGCGCTGCATCTTTAATGTATGCAGGAGGTTCTACAACATGCGACATTGATCAGTGATAGCGGTACACTCTCTTCAGCTGGCTTGGTGAGCCCCACTTTATTTCGGGGTCATGTATCTTTTGTTTCTCATGTACTTTGTGGTTGAGGTATAACCGGGGCCTTGTTACCGGCTTTTTCATATTTCTCTTCCGTTGTACTTAGAGGTTCCGTAGACAGGTTGTGGGTTGTGGTTGATGTTGGGGAATTGAGCTAGAAATATTGGTATTTGAAAATCATATTTTTCATTAATTCTATAAACTTGTAATATTTTGAAAATTATGAATGAAGCTGCTAATGGGAATGAAAATAAAGTTGTTACTAAAATCTTTTCATTGTTTGATTAATAGAGTACATCTCCTCTTTATTCATGGATAAGTTTGGGTAGAAAGAAATCTAACAGGCTTGCTCGGCCGGGTTCTTTCGGTTGAGCGTCGGTCGCGCTCCTCGAGTTTGGGGCGTGACACACTCATTCGATTATTAAGACTAAGGGTTATCCTTACGTCAAGCTCGAGCAAAACACTCGCTCGACCATAAAGCCTAAGGGCTACTTTTAATTCGAGTTTGAGCAAACACTCACTCGACTATTAAGCCTAAAGGCTATTCTTACTTCGAGTTCGAGCAAGCACTCACTCGACTATTAAGCCTAAGGGCTACTCTTACTTTGAGCTCGAGCAAACACTCGCTCGATCATAATGCCTAAGGGCTACATTACCTCGAGTTCGAGCAACATTCACTAGACTATAAAACCTAAGGGCTACCCAACTCAAGTTTAAGCAACCATTCTCACTCGAGGACTATCTACAAAGCCTAAGGGCTACGTTTAATTCGAGTTCAAGCAATCACTCACTCAACTATAAGCCTAAGGGCTATTCTTATTTCGAGTTCAGGCTAACACTCAATCGATTATTAAGCCTAAGGGCTATCCTTACTTCAAGCTCGAGCAAAACACTCGCTCGACCATAAAGCCTAAGGGCTACTTTTAATTCGAGTTCGAGCAAACACTCACTCGACTATTAAGCCTAAAGGCTATTCTTTCTTCGAGTTCGAGCAAGCACTCACTCGACTATTAAGCCTAAGGGCTACTCTTACTTCGAGCTCGAGCAAACACTCGCTCGATCATAATGCCTAAGGGCTACATTACCTCAAGTTCGAGCAACATTCACTCGACTATAAAGCCTAAGGGCTACCCCGACTCAAGTTCGAGCAACCATTTTCACTCAACTATAAGCCTAAGGGCTACTCTTAATTCGAGTTCGAGCTAACACTCGTTCGATTATTAAGCCTATGGGTTATCCTTACTTCGAGCTCGAGCAAATACTCGCTCGACCACAAAGCCTACGGGCTACATTATTTCGAGTTCGAGCAAATACTCACTCGACTATTAAGCCTAAGGGCTATCCTTACTTCGATCTCGAGCAAATACTCACTCGACTATAATGCCTAAGGGCTACCCTAACTCGAGTTTGAGCAACCATTCTCACTCGGGGACTATCTATCGAGCCCAAGGGTTGCCATTAATTCGAGTTCGAGAAATCATTCTCACTCGACTGAAAAGCCTAAGGGCTACCTTAATTCGAGTTCGAGCAAACACTCACTCGGGAACTACCTATAAGAAATGATCGAGTTTGAACACTCACTCGGACTTTCAAATAATTATCTCATGCTGAGGCACCTTTTTGGCCTTCGTATAAATTAGGCAAAAGATTCGGAAGCCACAAAAAGAAAGACTAAGCTTTTATATACAAAACTTATTTACTAGGGCACCATGGTCGATAAAGATTTTCTACTAAAGGACCAAAACGGTCTTAAAAAGAAGAAGAAAAATACTAAAAGGGCTTAGTCCTCTCCAGGAGCATCATCTTCACCCTCGAGGCTTCCGCTCTCAGAACCACTCATACTCCCGGTATCATCATCATCGGGAAAGGCCAACACTCTCGGTCCGACTTCAAGCTCTTTTGCATTCTCGATCTCGGCTGAAAGATCGAAGCCACGAGCATGAATCTCCTCTAGAGTCTCCCTCCGAGATTGGCATTTAGCATGATCAGCAACCCAATTTGATCGAGCTTGAGCAGCCTCGGCAACCTCCTTTGCTCGAACTTGAGCGGCTTCAGCATCGGATCGGTAAACAGCCACCATTGCATCAGTATTAACCATGGCTATTTCGGCCCCCCGATTTGACCACTGCCATTTCCGAGGCCAATCTTTCTCGATCAGAAGTCACTGAGACCAACCGAGACTGGAACTCCTCGATATTCTTGGCTTGCACCAAGCCTCTCTCTTTTGAGCTCCGAAGTTGTTCCTCGACCGAGGCTAGTTGAGCCCGGGCGGTCTCCTTTTCAGCGGCAAAGCGATCCATGTTCTTTTTTCATTCTTCGGCTCCCGCTTTCACTGCGTCTACCTCAGCACGAAGTTGCCTAATCATATCGAGCTTTTGTTGAACCTGCGAGACCGAACTATTAGCCGTCACGCCCAAATCAGTATCAGTAACTTCAAGGATCCTCTTTACGTGCTCGGACAAGTCGGCTTGTTCTTTCTGAGCTGCTTCTAGCTCGGCCCAAAGTCCTTTTGCTTCTCCTTCCTCTGCTCACTGAGAAGCTTGAAGGTGCCTCTCTCCTCAGTAAGCCTTCGAATTTCGGCTTCGGACCGACTTAGCTCCCCTCGAGATCGGAAAAACGCTTCGTGGCAGAGCGTAGAAGCCTACAAAAGATAAAAGGAGTTACACAAAAGAGAAAAATACAAGTATGAAAATTGATAAAGGGAAAGCAAGCTTACCCGATTCAGGGCCTGCTGAGCTTCGTCGAAAATACGAGGAACCCTCATTTTGCCCGAGCTCTTTTTCAAAGCCTCTGAATCGCTCGGACCGGTAGCATCTTCTATCCCAACAAAATAACCATGGAAAGGGGTCTTCCTCTCCATGGACCCCCTCCTCATGATAAACCTCCATGGCTTGGGCGTCATGTATCATAGACTGGGAAAATGAAGGAAAAGAAGGGGAGTCACCGATTTCTATTGCCCGATAATGTCTTTTGATACACCGCCTCCATCTCGGGGAACCTCAAGCTCGGTCCCCGCATCTTTGTCAACCGCCTCTTCGACGAGTTCCTTGCCCCGAAGTATAACGTCCTCGGTTCCCCTTTGCTCTAGAACTTGGGTCGAAGTATTCTCTTTGACCTTGTCGGACCTAGGAGAAACTGAATCGGTCCCCACCGATCCCGAATTTTTACCAATATTGCTGCCAGCCCGGAGTTGTCTTCTTCTTTATCATCTCTAAGATGCAGGACCGACTCCATAGTCAGTGGGATTGTAGTTCCCTTGAGCTTACGGACTGCCCTCTTCTTAGGTTTTTTACCCTCGGGATCCGAAGTCCTTTTTCTCTTATTTTCCTTCAACGGCTTCGAAACAGGCGGTAAAACTTCTTCACCACCGGTCGGGGGCCTCATGACCGCAACTTTTCCAAGACCTGCGAAGGAAGAAGAAGAAAAGTAAAACTCATACTTCTAGTAAATATGTCACCTCGAAAGACAAATGAATCAGTAAACCAACATGAAGCTTACCATGAGTACGAGCTTCCCATCGACCTTTCGACAAATCGCGCCATGAGCGCTCGACAAATGTTGACGTCGATACCAGGTGTTTTACCCACTTCTCGAAGTGAGGAACCACACCCGGCATCCAAGCAACGGCTATATCGAGAAAGACACTAATATGAAAGGGTGAAGAAGTAAGATAAACAGAAATTTAAAATTGGATCGTATTTACGTTTCATATTCTATTTCTCTGGAAATGGCATGCTCTCTTCCGGGATCAGGTCCGATGTCTTAACTCGAACAAACCAGCCCATCCAACCCCGATCATTATCTTCATCTATGCTCGGCGTAAACACCTTGGTGGCACGACGTTGAAGCTTTATCAGTCCGCCTCGGAAAAGTCGAGGACTATACAATCTTATAAGGTGGTCGAGGGTGAAAGGGAGCCCATCGATTTTACTCACAAAGAAAGGAATTAAGATTAAGATCGTCCAGAAAGAAGGATGAATTTGGCCGAGAGTCACCTGATATTTCTTGAAAAAATCGATGATGACTGGATCGAAGGGACCTAGCGTGAAAGGATAGGTATAAACACACAGGTACCCTTTCACGTGAGTAGTGATCGATTCCTCCGGTGTCGGTATCACGACCTCTTTGTTCACCCAATTACAATCTTTCTTTACCACATCAAGGAAACTTACCGGTATCGAGCATATGTATCTTGATACCGGCTCGCATCGACTAGCAACCGAAGAGGGTTTATCAACTTTAAAATCAGAATCAATAACACATCCCCCGGGAACGAGTTTTTCAAGGCGTGGTTCCATCACCAGTTTCTCACCGGCCAGTCGAGACGTCGAAGCAACCTCTTTTTGAGGAACGGATTTAGATATCTTGGCCATCTAAATTTTTAAAGAGCAAAGAAGACGGAAAATTGGAATATTTTGGTGGTTGGTGAAGAACAACAAAGAAATTTTTAGAACTTGAAAATATGTAATTTTGCAGAAGACGAAGAACTGTAAAAGTTTAGAATGTGAAGAGTTGAAAGTAAAAGTTTGAGATGATGAAAGAAGGAGGCTATTTATAGGTTGCACAATGACGGTTCAAAACTAGCAGTGGCCGACATCGACTGACACACATTTAATGCCTTGGTAACTGAACCGATGGGGCATCTATCACGTACGTCATGGTCGGGCTCGATGCAAACGTCAGTGTATATCTAGGCGTACTGTTAGAAAATTATATCGTTTCTCGCCATATCCTTCCCGAGAAACGAGGGGACTATCTGTACACGGTCAAAACTGGTTTCGACCTTCGTATGATTAGTCAAGATTAGAACTTAGTGGACCGAAGGTCGTCTTCATAATATCGAGATGAGATCTGAAGCCAGGATACCGAGCTCAAGTTTCAGGAACCGATCAATTACCGAGCTCGAAGTCACTATCGAGCTCGGGTCCAAATCGAACTATGATGTGAAGTGGTGTTATCAAGTTCAAGAGCCAGAGACCGACCAATACCGAGAGCGAGCCAATGGCGGGCCCCGAGTCAATATCGAGCTCGAGCCAATATCGATCTATAAATCTGGTGATCGACCAATACCAAGTCCGATCAAGATCGAGCTAAGAGACAAGAGTCGTTATAGCCGCACTAAAGGAGAGAATATCAGCGTGAATTAAGGAAAAACTAATTAACTAATCTATCATGCGATCCCCACTATGTATTTTTTATATCGAAAGTAGGATTTTCTCCACTATAAGAAGAATGACGATCATTTCTGTAAGTGGGGCATCTACACACTCCCATATTGAAAAGATTATTGAGTTTCATATAGAGATTATCCTTTTGTGAGCTTTATGTATTGATTCGTCTTGCTTGCTCATAAATCATTCTCCATTTAATTCGGTTCGTATTTCATTCTTTACAATCAATATTCGACGTATTTCTACTTACCTTTATGATTTGTGTCAAATTATACCACGAACCCTTAGAACTGGTTACGTATAAATTCAACTCTATCCGTTTTTCGGGTAAACAGAATCATTTATTATGGTACTTGTGGGAAAGGAGAAGAAGGTAAGAATGGTAAATGGAGGTGAATTCGTATTTGAAGAGTGCAATTTGGGAACAAGAAAGCAGAATTGAAGACCTGTTGTGCAGAAATATAATAATATGGAAACTGGAAACTGAATGTAGATAAGAAAGATTCCGTCAGAATTGGATGTGGCCTTAGTTAGTAGAACCAGAAAGGTGACCACTGCACCACAGTTAATACGGTTACAGTGGTGGTGCTGGTCAAAGACAAGACGTAGCTGCTGCTTCTCAAAATAACGATTTTGGTTTCTTTTTTACTCCCGTTTATTAAATTAGAAAGGTCAAGTATTTGCTATTTTTTAACAGAGTATATACTTGTCTCACATTTGTTGTGTAACAGTTTCGCTAATTTTTTTATTTTTTTTTTGTGCTGAATATATAAGGATGCATGTATTATTGTTGAAAGTAGAACGACAAGCTTTAATGCGAGTTATTACAAGAGGAAACTGATCGAGACGAACTCCATTTAAGTCTTTGCATAAAGTAAATAAAGTAGGTAAAGGTGGAAAATCCAAAATAGAGTCTGTGGTTCAAAATCAAATTTTGTTCTTGATTTTCGAAAGTGAGACAGTGCATTCGCAAAAATACTTCATCTGGCTATTCACTCACGAAATATACTCAAATTGCATATTCTTTCATCGGGCTATCCAAAGTGAGCAGAAAGCATGAGATATTTAGTGGCTGTTTGTACATAAGAATTGTAAAATTCCGGGAAAAAAAGTAAAAAAAATTCAACTAAAAATGTTATTTGAAAATTGGAGTTGTGTTTGGACATTAATACAATTTGAAATTGTTTTTGAATTTTTGTGAGTGATTTGAAATGAAAAATTTTGAAAAACAGTTTTAAGTAGTTTTTCAAATTTTTAAAAATTTCGAAATTCAACTTCAACTGAAATTTGAAATTTTCATGGCCAAATTCCGAAAAAAAGTTTTTAAAAAAAAATTATGGCTAAACGTGTTAGCTAATTGTCGTGATTTTTTTTACCATATTTGGTTTCCTATCTCTTGGAGGAAAGGACAACATATTTATCATAATTGAATTTTTCTTTTCTAAGAAGGAAATTATAAATATCTCTCCTAATGGCTATTCCTTTTTCTAGGAGGAAAATGTTTGGATTTGTATAAATTGAGGATTCTTCTTTCTCGTTCAACAGCATCCACAATGTAGCTATAAGGGATTTGAGAGTCTTGTTTAGAAAAAGAACTTTACTAGGACAAGTGTTAGTGTGTCACTTATGTTTGACTCTTTGTGAGTTGTTCTCTCGATATTTTATACTATCTTTTTATATAATGGATTACTCATCTACGCCTGTGGACGTAGGTCAATTGACTGAACCACATTAAATATTTGTATCCCTTTGATATATTTTTTTTTATTGTATAATTTATCATCGTTCAAGATTTCTTTAGTAACTTCTACATGACACCTGATTATTTGGACTCTAACCGTTAGAAATTGAAATGCAAAAAAGTAGTAGTAAAAAGGGAGTGTTTTGAATGAAAATGAGTTAGAAATGAAGTGGTAAAGTATGTACAAATTACTGGTCCAAATAGATGAAAAGATATGGTGCAGGTACAAAAATTGCTGCTCGTGATTAGGAGGAGAGTTGACAAATAGAGGAAAGGAACACAAAAGAGCACGGGGGCAGCAGGCAAGGAGGCAGGAATGGCAGAGGAGAGAGGGGGTCAGCTCTAATTTTTCCGCTATGGTAAAAAGTTAAATATGGTAGTGCAGAGTTGCAGGCTAAGCCATAGTAGAGGTGGACCATCTATGAACAAGATAGCTTGGGGAAAGTGAAGAACACTGTTTGCTAAACTTAGCAATCTTTCTTGGTTTTTGGCCTTTGCCATCTTCATTTATTTTCTACAGTAAAAACGACACAACTCAAAGCAGATCATATTTTCAAGGAAAATGGATCAAATTTGCTCTCATAATATTTGAGATTATGCAACTTTATTCATTGTTTGATTTTTAATCAAATATTATACCATTACAAAAATGTATCTTTTTTGCCTTGACCCTTACAAAGTTCTAACCTTAGGATAATTTTAAATCAGAATTAAAAGGTTAAGGCTCTGAGGTAAAATTTGAATCTTTCTTTTCAAACAATCTGGACACATGGAGGCCACCATTTATATGTTGGACCTCCGTTTAAGACTAATATGAGATGATTTGCTTATAACTAAAAGAGAATGAATACACAAAAAATATAACGAAACAAAGAATTGAGAAATTTCAGTTAAAGCAGAAACAAATTTAAACATTTTCGTAAATATGAATTTTATTAATTTTATATTTTATAAACAATAGAAAGATAATTAGTAAACTAAATCATGATAGTATTTGTGTAAATTATTCTCATTATTTTTAACGTCTCTCTTAAATAACACTACACTAATTTGAATACTAAGATAGCAAGTGAGAGAGAGTATTGATGTAAACTAAGGGTCCACCAAACTGTATAGAGAATTGCACATGTCATAATATAAACCTGAAGTTTATTGATACAGATAATTTTAACAAGCATGGCCTATTGAGCAAACTTGATTTAAGCACGATGTGCAAAATAAATGAGAATTCACATGGGTAAGTGTTGGAGGAGATTTTTCATGAATTCTCATGTGTTGCTTGTTCTCGCGATTATTATACCAACAAAAATTGAGATTGAATCCCTTGAATTCTACAAATTTATCAAAGGTGAATATGGGCTCATTCACCTACCATGTAAACCTTATAAAGATTCATCTATGAGATGGTTACATGTGTGTTTATTATACACCCGCAACTTGAATGCTAGGTTTCTTGCTCAAGAATTTAATTTAGAGTATAATTTCCAGATTTTCTATTCAAGAAAGTTCATTTTGATAAGTAAGTTTACATCACAGTTGGTTTAGCAAAACGATTTATTGACTGTCTTCACTTAATAGCTAAACTATTGCTTATGAGAACAAAGTTATCTATATCAGTTTGATATACGTTAAACACGAAAGTATATTATATTCTTCCCTCACAACTGGTTCGGGGTCAGGAAGCAAATAATTCCATCTTATTATTATTGATGTGCGGTGTATATTTTGATTAACACCATAACGCACAAAGATGGGTTCCCAAAGTTGAGAAAGCAAGTTAGTTTTTCTAACATGAGGGAGAGAGATGATAAACATTTGAAAAAAAGTTACATGGAATGAATTATCATTTCTACATCTAGATCCTCGAATAAGATAATATGAACTTGAAGTTCATAAAAAGATAATTCATCTGTAATATATTACAAAGCATGCTGGACGTATTTAGTGACCCAAAGAAAGTAACTATATTCTCACTGCAAATGCTCCTATTAGAATAAGTTCTAGAAGGACGAAATCTATAGTACGCTTAAAGCGAATACACAAATCAGTTTCAAATAAAATTCTTGATAAAGAAGATGAGCAAATGATCAAAATGATCATAAGAAAGAGGCAGTTGCTCTAGAAAAGTACATGGCATAACATTTCATAAAACCTCAGGAGAGGTTCAAGTACCTGAAATGAATGAAGAGGTCTCTATGTTATGTCTCTATGAAAAATATATTGGAACCGATATATAATGTTCATCGACGACATCTATGATAGCGCTAAGTATAGATGAGGATCTTAAGTGTCGAATACAGACACAAAAATATTGGCCAGATGGAAGAGACACAATTCGAATATAATTGGTTTCATATGAAGGACATGTAGTTCAAATACTTGAAATTATAAAATCAACAGAGTGTGCAATCACTTTTATCTATCTTGTATATCTAGCATGACCTGAAAACTTGATATACATCTAAAGTCTATTTATATGGCTCAATCTCTGAAGGATTTAAATCGCTTAAAGCATATACAACTCTTAGTCCTGAAGTACCACATCCTAAGTGCAATTTATGCACATATGTATCTTACTATAACTATAAGCATGATAATGTGATAGAGAGAATACCTCTATGGAGATATTGAAAAGCCATTCCACGACATTATATGAAGACATTATATATCTATCAAGAATGATGATTTCAAGGTGCAATATATTCATTCAAGTTAATATGGCTGATTTGTTTATCACATCTCTACCAACGATCTTTTGAATATGGTTCACAAGATTGGAATGCGAAGGCTCAGGGATGTGAATTGATACCCTCATCAGAGGGAGCTAATACACGTTGTACTCTTTTTTTCCTCACAAGATTTTGTCCTACTGGTTTTCCTTGTAAGGTTTTTAACGAGGCAACCAAAAGGCATATTTCTAAACATGTGTACTCTTTTTCCTTCTCTAGAGATTTTTTTCCCATTGAGTTTTATTTTAGTTAAGGTTTTAACGAGGCACATTATCTGTTGAATACACATTCAAGGGGGAGTGTTATAAATAAAATTATATTGAAGGTAAATGTCTATATTTTAGAGAGATTTTAGGGTTTGTTACTTGGTGGCTAAGTCATTTTTTCCCTATAAATAGAGGGATTCTATTCCATTATAAATCATCCCAAATCAATAAAAAAATTACCTTCCTACTTTTCTTTGCAATACTCTTCTTTTTTTATTGTTTTATAACGGATACGCTATTTTTCCATTAAAGTGAAACTGTTATGTCTTTAGCAAAATTATTTATACAAATTTTAGATTTGAAAGTATCAGTATAAGGAGAAGATCGGACAATGAAAACGAAAAGGTGATGGAGTTAGGAATTCTATCCAGGAAAACTGTTTTGAGAATCAAAAAAGATATTAAAGATATATTAGTGAAATACTTGATCAAATAAAAAAGCTTATAATCTGGAATGCCATAAGTAATGGGTGACTAACTTATGACATATTAGGCTGATTATGATTTTTAAACACTTAGGTAATTATATAGATTTTGTGTGTTTACCAAATAAATAGATATATTTAAAAATGTGCATAAGCTAGTTTGACCAGTTTATAATCTTTGCAATAAATAGTGTTATTATGGAACAATTCATAATGTTCATATCGATGGATTAAGTCTGTCCTACAAAGACATTTCTTGAAAGTAGTGTAAGATTACAAATGAAGAATAAAATAACAAAGACTCAACAAACCTAAGGACTTAAAATATCTTCAATCTGTCCTTGAGATTGCAACAGCTTTGTTCTTGAGAGAGGTGGTAGCTAGCACTTGAGAGAGAAAAATTAATTTTAGGTTTTGCAAGTGTTGAGGAATGAAATCCCTTGCCTCATGTAGATAATATGTATGTGAGGTCATCAAGGATGTTGTAATAAAGTGTCCTTTAGTTTGGCCTTAGCAAGCTATAACTGTGATATTATACTGCTGCCAGACGGAGCAGTGCAGCAGTTTTTACAGATGTAGAGTTCACTGTACGACGACCAGGGGAACTGATCCTTATCTGTTCCCTCTGTTGTTCCCTTATCTAATTTCATTTAGAATTGAACCAGACATATGACTAGTTATTCTGAATGGAAGGGAACTAGTAGTATCAGGTTCCTTATCTCGTTCTCTCATGAAGTTTGTCAAATCATCAAAACAAAAGACGCATAACTTATCAAGTATAATCGTTCCAAAAGAAATAAAACAAAAGCTATAAAAGAACTAGGACAGTTATTGTATGAGATTTATCCAATGTTAGATCAAGAGGCACATGGTTTAGTTTCTTGACTAGAGTTAGTCATGGTTTGTTTCTTTGTAGTAGAGCTATTGCAAAATGCTTACAATAGAGTTATTGTAAGGGGTAAGGGATTAAGAATTTAATTCCTACATTGCAATATGTTATAATATGAAGTGTGCTTGGTTTAGTGGAGTTAAAATCCTATTAGGGTAGGTCGTGGTTTTTAATTCCTTGAGCAATGAGTTTTTCATATAAATATAGCGTGTTCTTTATTTACTGGCGATTTATCACGGGAACAGATAGAGAACTTGGTTCCCTAAACTGTTTGATTTTACAGTCTGGTCGTTACTATGGGAACTAATAGAGACCCTGGTTCTCTATACAGTTTGGTGGACTCTTAGTTTACATCAATTGGTATCGGAGTAGGTTCTTTCTATAAGGCTAATACCTAGGAAGGATCAACATAGCTGCTCCACCAAATTCTGAAGAAGGACAATCAACCTACAGACCACCAAGATTCAATGGACAATACTATGGCTGGTGGAAGACGAGGATGCATGATTTTATCATGGCAGAAGATTTAACTCTAGGATGTTATCTGTGATGGACCCTTCACCCCCATGAAGACCATTGGCGAGGGAACAGTTACAATTCCAAAGATAATGAAGGAATATAATGATGTTGATCGGAAGGCCATCGAGAAAAACTTCAGGGCAAAGAAGATCCTCGTTTGTAGCATTAGACTAGACGATACGACCGCATCGCAACCTATCAATCTGCCAAGGAGATCTGAGAGGCTATCCAAAGTGCTTAAGAGGGAACCACTCTAGTCAAGCTGTCAAAAATTGATGTGCTTACCACTGAATATGAACTCTTCAAGATGAAGGAGGATAAGTGTATTCACGACATGCATACTCGCTTTACTTCTGCTATCAATGAGCTGCACTCCCTTGGAGAAATTATCCCAAGGAATAAACTGGTAAGTAAAATACTCAGTGTGTTACCAGGTTCGTGGGAGAGCAAAGCTAATTCTATCACAGAATCCAAAAATCTACAAAAGTTAACCATTGACGAACTCATTGGAAATATGAAAACCTATGAGATGAAAAATAAGAAGGACCTTGAACAAAGAGAACCCAAAAAGGAGAAGAAACTAGTCCTCAAGGCGGACAGCACTACTCAAGTGGTGATGATGCTGACATGTCCTATCTTACTCGAAGATCCACAAAGTGGTTCATAGAAATAGAGGAATCCCCATTAAAGGCAGCTCTAGCAAAAATACCAAAGGGTATGACTATTGTCACAATTGCGGAAAGCCCGGACATTTCATCAAAGAGTATCTCTTCATAAGTAGGACCACAACAAACACAATGCGGACAAGGCTGTTAAGAGGAACCCGGTCCCCGACAGAAAGTTCAAAAGAGGAGATGCCACGGATAATATTGTAAAGCAAGCTCCGGCTGCTTGGGGAGATTCCTCTAGTGAATCTGAAGGTGATGATGAACAAGGAGACACCTTCATGATGACCATTGAAAGCGAAGCTACATGGTATGACTCCATATTTGCACTAATGGCAATATCTGATGAGGATAAAGATAATGATAACAAAGAGGTAAACTTTCTGAATGTTTAAAGAAATTTGAAGCCTTATTCTAAAGAGAAGCTGGTATCTTTAGCTAATATTTTAATTGATACTTACTACAACCTCATTAATGATAAAAATATTTTAACTGAGGAAATCAGAGAGTTAGAACATGAGAGAGATGATATTGTGGTTGTAGTTACAGATTTGAAGAAAACAGCGGAGGAAACAAAGAAAGAAAATATCCTTTTAAAAAATTCAATGGAAAATTACATGAACTCCTCTAAAGGAAAGGAAATAGCAAGTGAGGCACACCTTAAGCTTGAAAATAAACTCAAAAAAGTAAAATTGAGTGTTGTTGTTGAACTTGAAAAAAATAGACGACTTCAAGAAGATTTAAACAGGGTTAAAAATGATTTAGATAAATCTCTGAAGTGTACCTGGTCCTCTGATACAATCACTTCTATGTATAAAAGTAATGGGGGGAACATGCAAGGAATCGGGTTCCACAAGAAAGACCCCCCATAAAACCCGCATAGCAAGTATGTTACATTGCTTGATAACTGGTTTTGTATTCACTGTGTAAAACTGGACATTTTAAAGATTCATGTAAAGCAAAGTTTCAGTCACAACAGAAAAATAAAGTTTTTGTTGAAAAAGTATCTAAAGCTAAGGAACCTGATTCTCTGAAAAAGAAATGTGTGATGCCTGCATGGACAATAGGAAATCTGATTCGCCCTTTCCCTCATTTCAAGGGACCCAAACTTGTTTGGTTTCCTAAGGCTAATCTTTGATTCTCTTGTGCAGTAAGTAATGAAGGGAAGCAGTCAAAATGGTACATGAATAATGGCTGCTTTAAACATATGATGGAAAGAATGGATGATTTTCTTTCACTCAAAGCCCTGCAAGGTGGGAGTATGTCCTTTGAAAATGGCAAAAAAGGGATACATTCTGGGAGTGAGAAAGATTCATATGATAAGGATGATCAAGATGGAGATTATTCAAAGGTCCCTATAGAGGTTATAGATATGGCAAATGGGAAGGCAGATCTAATGAGTCAAGTCAAGGATACCAGTGAAGAAGATGTAGCAGAACCTCCAACTGATTTGGAGGAACCCGGTTCCTCCATCACAACAACTGAAGCTGACAGAAGAGTTGTTCATGTTGTATTAGGTACTCCTGATGTAGAGCAAAAAAGTGGGATCCATACTTCCATCGATACCAATGATAGGTCATACCTGAAAGAACCTGGTCCCTCTCATCCTGAAACCCAGGTGTCTAATTGGAAGCACAAGAGCTCACATCCTCTTCAAAATGTTAATTACTCCTTTGGACTCTAGTATTCAGACTAGATCCAAGGTAAGAAACATGTTGGCTTTCTCAGCCTTCTTGTTTTAAATTGAGCCAAAAATTATCAAGGAAGCATTGAAAGATGCTGACTGGATTGCTGCTATGCAAGAGGAGCTTCATCAATTTGAGAGGAACAAAGTATGGTACCTGGTTCCTCGGCCTTCAGATAGAACAATTGTTAGAACCAGGTAGGTGTTCAGAAATAAACTTGATGAGTTTGGCAATACTATAAGAAATAAAGCCTGGCTGGTAGTCCAAGGCTTCATCAATCAAGAAGAAGGAATTAACTATGATGAAACTTTTGCTCCAGCTGCAAGAATGGAAGCCATTACAATTCTCATTGCTTTTGCATATCGTATGGAATTTAAATTGTTTCAAATGGATGTTAAGAGTGCATTTCTGAATGGATATTTAAAAGGAGGAAATTTTTGTCAAAGAACCATCCATTTTTTAGTGCCATGAAAATCTTGAACATGACTTCAAGATTGACTAGGCTCTATATGGATTGAAGCAAGCCCCTCGGGCATGGTATGAAATATTGTCCAAGTTCCTTCTAGAGAATGGTTTCACTAGAGGGAAAAATGGCAACAGTCAATTTCTGAAGAAACAAAAGAGGAACTTGTTGATTGTGCAAGTCTATGTTGATGGCATCATTTTTGGTGCAACAAATGATTCCCTGTGAGAGGAGTTTGCGAAACTTATAGGAAGCAAGTTTGAGATGAGCCTGATGGCGGAACTGAACTTCTTCCTTGGGCTACAAGTAAAGCAAATCTCCAAGGAAACTATGATAAGTCAGCAGAAGTACATTAAGGTGTTTTTTTAAAGGATTTGAGATGGAGAGCTCAAAAACCATTGATACTCCCATTGCTATTCCCACTCGTCTTGGCATGGATGAACCTGGTTCCCCACTAAATGAAAATATGTATAGGGGTATCATTGGATCTCTTCTGTACTTGACTGTTAGAAAACCTTATATTGTTTTTAGTGTTGGGTTTTGTTCTAGGTTCCAATTAAGCCCAAAAGAATCTCACTTGAATGTTGTCATAAGAATTTTGAGGTATCCTAAGGGAACGTAAGACATGGTCCTCTTCTATCCTTCAGGAGATAATTTTGATTTGGTTGGATATGCTGATAATGTTGGATATCTGGTGGATCGAAAGAGCACATCTGGAATGGAACATTTTCTGGAGTCATGCTTGATCTCTTGGGTTACAAAGAATCAAAACTTAATGGTTTTTTCCACTATTTAAGCTGAATATATAGATGTTGCCTCTTGTTGTGGTCAACTGATATGGGTCAAACAATAACTAGAAGATTTGGGTGTGCTTACAGATTGTGCCATTGTTGTGTGATAACACAAGAGCTCAAAACATGACAAAGAACTCGGTACAACACAAGAGGACAAAGCACATTGATGTGCGATATTACTTTTTGAGGGACAATGTTGAAAAACGGGTTATTTGTATGAAGGTTTGCAAGAGGGAGGATCAGGTAGCAGATATCTTCACCAAGGCGCTGAACAGGGAACACTTTGAAAGAAACCGTCTAGAGTTGGGATTGATCAAGCTCAACTAAGGACCTGGTCCCTCGATGATTGGCTATGTTAAGAAGGAAATTTACAACACTAAAATATATTTTTTGGCGACATCTAACTCAAATCTATACTGTTATATGTATACACACATGGCAGTTTCAGGACAAAATAAGTAAGAGTGACATTGCACTTCTAGAAGTTTTTGCTTAGATTTTCAAAAACCGTCAAGGAACCTGGTTCCTGTGACTCAAGTTAGTAGTCTCTTCATTAATTGTATTCTTTTTTAAATTGCTGAAGTGCCATGTCATTACTTTATTCTCGCCTCTCTCCTAATTTCTGAAGTCCAAAATGTTAAACCTTTCTGAACTGACCCGTTACCCCAAAAAACCATTTCCTTCTCTTACACCCCAACCAAAACTGATTCTTTTCTTCAAAACCAAAATCAACCTTGTCCTAAAAAGTATCCTTATCTCCAAATATTCCAGAAGTGAACCCAACTCTGTCACATTCCAAAATCCTAAATCCATTTGAACCAAAATCCCAAGAAGTCTTTGTTTGATTTTGATGGGAGTTTAATTGAAAGGGAACGGGCTTGATCTAATATTCTAGAGAGTGAGGCTGAAATTGTTGTTGGGTTTGTAAGAGTCTTAAAGGATGGAGGAATTGGTGAATGTGCTGGAAAGGGAGAACTGAATGAGGGACTTAGTCCCTCAAATCCTTCTTAGGATATTAATTCTGATGATGTTCTTTTTCTCTTGAGCTCTTTGTTTAAACGAACCTCCAATCCAGTAAAAAGGATTGATAAAAAGTAGGCCGATTGATGATGAAGTGGCGTGACCTGCTGATGTGGTGAATGTGGAAGAGAGAAAGAAGGGGGGAAATCTTCACTTGTGAGAAAGAAATCAAAAAAAAGGAGCAAATGTCACGACCCCAAATACCCTCCGTAGGATGTCGTGACGGCAACTAGTCTCTAAGACTAGGTAAGCCTAACAATATGCGAAAACATCAAACAAAAACTTAAAATTTCAAAACTTCAGCAATTTCATCAATAGACTATAAGCTCAATACGTGTAATTTTTCAAAGCCCGGTGAGATATAATTCACAAGCTTGGATACAATGCTGAACAATCCTATACATCATTGTCTATAAAAAAAATAAAGAAATAGGAAAACAGGGTAGAAGGGGACTCCAAGACCTGCAGACGCGGCCAGGTGTCCCTTGAAGTCTCCAAGCAGCAACATAATGCACTAATACCGAGGCTGATAAGATATACCTGGATATGCACAAAAACATGTGAAAAAGCGTAATATGAGTACACAACAATGATACCCAGTAAGTACCAAGCCTAACCTCGCTAGAGTAGTGACGAGATCGGGGCAAGGCCCTACTGGAGATGATAAGAAACAAGATAGAAGATATAATGATATAATGGAAATTACATGAAAGTGAACAATAAAGAATTTACGGGAAGTAACAACACGGAACCAAGGAAAGCTAATACAACACGAAAGGAAAACAAGAACCAAACAATACAGCCAATAAAGAATAACAACAGGAGCATTCCCGAGGTACCGCCTCGTAGTCCCATATCGTAAAAACAAATCACAATCTTTCCTTATATCACCGCGAGAGCCTTTATATTTGGTTTTGAATTATTCTTTTTTCGAAATAGCATCCCGCGTTTTAGCCACCTTATCACAACGCATGGCTTCTAGTAGTTCCCCTACTACCCACGCGTATCAAGTCCACCTTATCTCACCGTATGCGTTTTAACATTCAGACCTTATACCACCGCATGCGTATCAATAATCACAACGGCACGGCAAAAACCTCGTGCAACAATAATAACATCACGGTAGAAATCTCATGCAAACAACCAAACAATCACCTTAACAATAACACAAAAGCAAGACACAACAACTAAATAAATGATATTTTAAGGATAGCAATTTCAAGTAAAGAATTTCCACAGTTAAGTAATGAATACGGAAATCAAGAAAAGCAAGTAATTCAACTAAACATGTTATACAAGTTGTAAATAGGAGTTAAGACAAGTAAACATGTGAAATTAGGCTAAACGTGATGACTATAACGTGCTAAAGTAACTCAATAAAGGCATGAAAAGGAAACTACGCAGGAAAACTCGGAATTTCAATATTTAGCCCGTGTACGCACTCGTCAACCCGCGTACACGGCTTTCATATATCACAAATTATGTGATATAGGAGCCCGTGAACGCACTCATCAACTTCCGCATCCGTAAGTCCGCTCCTGCGGACACATGATCACACCAACAATCCCAGCTAGGCTAGACCAAATCTGCTTCTGCGACCAATGGCTCGCATTTACGAGCCCGCACCTGCGGCCAATCCCTCCGCAGGTGCGAAGACACCAGAACCAGCCCAGCATCAGCAAATTCTCTATGTCCAAAAATGATCTGATTCATATCTGGGGCCCCCGGGACCCTGTCTGAATATACCAACAAGTCTTAAAATACGATACAAACTTAGTCGAGGCCTTAAATCATATCCAACAGCATCAAAAATACGAATCGCACCATATTTCAAGCCTAATGAACTTATAAACTTTCACATTCCGAAACAGACGTTGATTCATACCAAAACAACTCCAATTGACACCAAATTTTGCACACCAATCGTAATTGACATTACTAACCTATTCCAACTTCCGAAATCAGGATTTGAGTGCAACCAATTTCTAACTTTCGCCAAAATCCATCGAAACAACCTACAAACCTCCAAATCAACGTTCGGACACGCTCCTAAGACCAAAATTATCACACGGAGCTATTGGAACAGTCACAACTCTATTTCGGAGTCGCACAAGTCAAACTACGGTCAACTCCAACGACTTAAACTTCTAATTTAGGGACTATGTGTCTCATTCCACTTCGAAACTCACCCGAAACAGAAACCAAACATCATGGTAAGTCACGTAATCACAAAATGAAATAGAGGGAGAAATAATTAGGAGATCGGGACTAATACACTCAAAATAACCGCCCGGGTCATTACATCCTCCCCCTCTTAAAACAAACGTTTATCCTCGAATGAGTATAGAGACATACCTGAAGTGGTGAAAAGATAAGGATAACGGCAATACATATCATGCTCGGTCTCCCAAGCTGCTTCCTCGACTGGCTGACCCCTCGACTGGACCTTAACTGAAGCAATATTCTTCGACCTTAAATTTCAAACCTGCTTGTCCAAAATGTTCACCGACTCCTCAACATAATATAGATCCTTGTCCAACTGGACTGTGGTGAAGTCTAACACACGGGACGTATCGCCATGATACTTCTAAAGCATAGAAACATGAAATACTAGATGAACTACAGCTAGATTAGGTGGTAGTGCAAGTCAGTAGGCCACCTCTCCAACCCTCTCAAGAATATCAAAAGGTCTGATATACCTAGAGATCAGCTTGCCTTTCTTCCCGAATCTCATAACACCCTTCATGGGCGAAACCCGAAGCAAGATCCGCACCCCAACCAAGAAAGCAACGTCGCAAACCTTTCGATATGCATAACTCTTCTGTCTGGATTGGGATGTAGGAAGTCGATCCTGAATCAATTTAACCTTTTCCAAAGCATCTTGAACCAAGTCTGTACCCAATAGCCTAGCCTTACCCGGCTCAAACCAACCCACCGGAGGCCGGCACCGCCTACCATAGAAAGCCTCATACGGGGCCATATGAATGCTCGATTGATAACTGTTTTTGTAGGCAAACTCCGCAAGAGGCAAGAACTGATCCTAAGAATCCCCAAACTCTATCACACACACACGAAGCATATCCTCCAATATTTTAATAGTCCACTCACAATGTCCGTCTATCTGAGGGTGAAGTATTGTACTCAACTCCACCCGAGTACCTAACTCATGCTGTATGGCTTCCCAGAACCGCGAAGTAAACTGTGTACCCCAGTCCGAGATTATAGATACCGACACGCCATGAAGCTTGACATTCTCGCGAATGTAAACCTGATCCAACTGCTCTGAAGTAGGTAAGCCTAATAATATACGGGGGGAATTTGGGGTCGTGACAGCAAAATGGAGAAAATAAAGTCGGATGAGAAAGATGCAATAAATGATAAAGTGAACAGATTGAGAAGAAGAAGAGGGAGACCCGACCGTCAGGAAAAGAATGAAAAGTGTCAGTGAGGAGCCTGGTTCCTTAAAGGAGCAAAAGGTTGAGTTATCGGGAAGGACACTCTGAAGTCTCAAAATGTGTTGTTGGGCAGAGTGTTTGACTCTGATATTGCTGAATAATGGAGAAACGTCTTGACAGTGTTGAGTTTCAAAAATAGAATTACCTCTTTGTTCCTCCAAGTCCCAAAGTTTATGAAGATGAAGTAAAAACTTCTATGCAAATTTGTCTATTACTGACGATGATACTCTGATGTTGTATATGAATGGGACTGGTTTTGTTCTTGATGAGGAGAAGCTTGGTTTGATTCATGGTGTTTCGACTGATGGTTTAGCTCGCCAAGAGAAGTAGAGAACCGGGTATCCCTGGTTCGGTGGCAAAATAGAATGCTCAGTTGAAGGGTGAGAATAAAAGATTGAGGAAACAGGTAGAGGACCTAAGAGAGCAGATGATCATTGATCAGAGGACTGGGAATGAACGAATGGACAAGCTCATCATGCTTTATTTATGTAGTACAAATCAGACAATAAAGCGGGTAATTTTTATATACATATTACGCTGCTACAGTTGTAGTAATATAAATATATTAAAATTTTTTATTATTTATAGTCTCAATATAACGAACCGTTTTCGCGAATACTTTAGAAACTCAACAAGTTTTTTTGAGACTTACTACAACACAATGCCTTATTGATAATTAATTTAATTCCTCAAAAATAGTAATAATTGGCTCTTTTAGAGCTCTCACTTAATTTTGTACTACCATATATTCATCAACATGTATATGGTGAATATCTTTTAAAGAGAAAGTCCAACCATTATGGTCATGGTCAAAATTATATGCAAGATATGTTTATTGCATTACTGTCGTCCTTTAATAATCACATTGACTAAATATTTTGGCGTATAATAGGTACGTGACCAATGATCATTCATGTCATAATAATGATATTATTTTCTTATTTCATCTCAAACCTTTTTCTAGAGGTGAGTGTGGTATATTCACTACCACTAGCCCGTTCATATACTTCCAAGAATAAATATGTATTCATAAATCACATATTGTCACATTCACATCATGATTGGACCATAATCATCTATATGTGTTTTACAAAATCTCATGTCAAATTGATGATAAATATTACTTTCACAGAGTGAATGATTATTTTGTGAATTCTTATTGTTCTCATAATCACAATGATGACGATTTAATTTCATCTATTGCCACATCCACATTCATTGTTACCTTCACGGTAATAATTTTGCCTTCTTTCAGACTTATCACATATTGATATCACATTCTCTTAAGGAAATGAGAATAAAGCAAATTCAATGGGACGGATTTTCACTTTTTATGCTCATAATCATACATGAATTTGATCATAGCAAGACATAGAAATTTTACCACTTCGAGTGGTTATAATTTCTCACAAACTCTATTAGAGTAATAATCAAAATTTATTATCTTTACTTGTATTTAAAATCAAATTATAGAATTTCGGGAATTTAAAAGAAAAAAATAAGGTAAAATACTTACCTTAAATCCAGCATTTATTTTTGAAGGAAGTTCATGGATCAATTGACAATCATTATGCTCAATATTATGTACAAGTTGAGCACCACGCACGTATCCCAAAGCCTAGTGACCAAAGCAGGTGCCTCTACTTAATTGGTTAGAGTCTCGTGTTGATAACGTGTTATAAAACAATAAAAGAAGAAAAAGAGTATTACATAGAAAAGTAGGAAGATTAAATTCTTATTGATTTGGGATGATTTATAATGGAAGAGAACCACTCTATTTATAGGGAAAATGTGACTTAGCCATCAAGTAACAAACCCAAAAACCTTTCTAAAATATAGACATTCACCTTAAATATAATTCTATTTATAACGGTATCAATATTTTTGTACTAAACATCTTAGTTGTTTAATATCATTTTAGCTTTAACAGATTATTTAAGAAATCAGTTTCAAAATCAAGAGTTGATTTTTAGCACTTAATGCTCATCAAATATTTTCAATCGCTAATCTAAACGGGATTTAAGAATTAATTTAAAAAACAAATAATAATGATTTATTAATTCAAGAATAAATATTTTCAAATATATTCATGTTTCTAAATTTACAACTAACTTGAAATTGGAGAGAAAATAGATATCCATTCCTCAACACTACGGGTGTACATGGATCGGTTGGTTCGTTTTTTATCAAAACCAAATCAAACCAACTATATCGGTTTTGATTGGTTCTGTTTTGTCGGATTTTTCGGGTTTCTCGGGTTTTTTGTTACATGAATAGATTTCAATCTTACTTTGTTAAAGTTTTGATAAGTGAATATATGTTTAGTAAAAATTAAAAAAATTAACAAACATATGATCTATTAAAATATTTTAATGAGAGAATTTTTGTAGTACCGCATGATAGTTATTTTTTTAGTCGTCTAACAATAATTTTTGGTTTATGTACGTTTTCAAGGTTAACCGAACTTAATAATTAAATATAAAAATCAATATGATATCTAAATAACGATTTTTTCTTTTTAATTTTAAATTATCAAAATATCATTTTAAATTCGAAAAAGATAAAAGAAATCTTGACATGTGAATATAAGAAGAACAAAGAGATGATTCATGCATTTCAATAATACTTGATAAGAAAGTGTTACAACCCATTAGTTAAAGTAAAATAAAATAAATGTACTTCATAGTTTTATTAAATATTATATCTCATGAGAGGATTCCAAATATTTTTAGATATTTTTTAAAGAAAATTTAATATAAAGTCTTAAAAATATATATAAAAATCAAATATTTATATGTCGATTTGATTTAAATTTTTTATTGCTCAATATCAAATCTAATCAAATTTTTTAATCTAATCGATTTGATTTTTGATTTGATACAATTTTCGTGTTAGTTTTGTACACCCCTCTCGCCACCGTGAATGAATTCATCAATTTTATACGTGAAGGCGACTTTGAGGCAGCAAACGAACGAAAAATATCGAAAGGATAGTAAGATTAAACAATACTGCTATACAATAATCTTACAAGGAATGTAAAGAGGACAAAATCAATCAAATCAACGAATAAAACCAAGTGCACGTGGACTTGACCTCCCCACTCGTGTGGTCAATCATCAATCTACTGCCACCCTCCATTTCTCCCATTTCCTTCTTATGATAGAGACCCGACCAACAACAGCTCCATTTTTTTTAAAAAAAAATTGTTGAAAGAGAAATCTAATTGATGAATAATCCAATTAGTTAATTATCTGTCAATCAATCCAAAAAAATAAAAATAAACAAGAGATGCAATCTATGTGCTGGAATCAAGTCAAGGTCGTCTAACTAAAACAAAAAACAAATTTGTGCCTTCCGGTATTGGCATCATCTGCTGCTTGGATTAAACAAATCACTCATAAAACATAAAGTGAAACTAAAGTTTAAAATTTTAGTCTGAAAATTATCACATGAATTAAGCTCAAGCCGCTTAATGTATAAATTGTTTTGAAGAATTTATGAAAATGGAATACAATTATATTCAGTCTATAATTTTTGGGACAATTTACTGTATGCGTTTCTTGGCAAAAATGGAGACGACTTTTTATTAAAAAATGTGTTTGGATACTTCCTGTAATTTAAAAAATTGTTCATTCAAAAATCTACTAAATTATGGCATAAAAAGCCACTTGGCAATGTTAGGACAAAATTAGTTAAGTTAGATAATAATTAGTTTCTTTTTGAATTTAAATTTTAAAAAAAACTAAATTATGCACTATGTGTTATTAATAATTAGTTACTATTTTTGAATTTGAATTTAAACATAGAAGAAAAGTCTAATTCGAATTTGAAACAATTACAAGCAACATAGTAAAAAATATAAAAATAAAAGTTTATATTGAAAATAAAATAGAAGAAAAGTCTAATTGCTTATTCTATATAATGTAGAAAAAATATTCAAAAAATATTGATACATTTTATACAAAATAATAAAAGAACATATATTTTGGATGAAGTCCAAAATGTAAAAATCAAAACTTCACGTTGAAAAAAATAGAAGAAAAGTCTAATTGCTTACTCTATATAATGTAAAAAACAAATATTGATACCTTTTATACTAAATAATAAAAGAACATATATTTTGGACGAAGTAAGAAATCTATATTATCTATGTTATTGATGGTAGGCTATAATCCCGTATTTTAGTCGCTTATTGCACTCTAATTCACTGCACTGTACTTACGTTGAGCTTTAATTAGACGTGTTTTGCATATATTGTGTGTTTTATACCCCGTAGGAGTGATTCCGAGCTATGTAGATATTGTGGCATGAATTCCTGCTATTTTGGAGTTTTGAAGTTTGAGTAAAAGTCCAAGGGTTAAGTTGGGATCGTGTTCGGGGATCAACGGATGATAATGCACTTTAAGAACGAAACAAAGAATCGAGCAGGCATATTGCGCATTGTCCAGTACAATGCACATATATTTTCGCTCGAAACTCCGTTTGGGCTCCACAATATATCGTTGGAAAGCTATTTAAAAGGGCTACAACTCTTATGCTTTACGTTTTTCCAAATTCGCAACTTACTACCCGAATGCGCGATCGCGCACCTGAGCGCGTACTTGGGCAGAACAATGTGCAAAATGCGCGATCAAGTGCGCGAGCAGGTCTCCAGGTGCGCGACCGCGCATGTCCTATCCGGGAAAAGTCTTATTTCTCTAAGAAAAAGGTAGTTTCGTCCGAGATTTGTTTTGGAGGCAGATTAAACACCCCAAAACACTATTTTTGATAGACTTTTGACATACCTTAGACCTAGGGAAGCTAAGGAGAAGAAGGAGAAGCAAGAGCACAAGGATTTCATCCTTCATTCCTCACTCAAGATCCGAGTTTGGATTGTATTTATATTTTCCTCTATTTTTGTTTCATTTGTGAAGAACTCCTCCATGTCTATGGAGTAGAACCATTTGGGTTTTGATGGATTTGGTGTATTGATGGTTGTTTGTGGATTATAACTCTATGTTTATGTATTCGAATTATTTTTGGAGGATTTAATTGTTGCATCTATGTTCACTTGTTCTTATAATCGAAAGAGGCATAACTTATGATGTATTTGCACTATGTTATTGGTTGAGTTCATAGATTCTTCTAAGTAATCGAAAGAGGCTAGTTGAATCCTTGATTAAACCTAGTTAAGAGGATAATCGAAATAGGTTCTCCTAAAGACCAATCCATTACGAATCCTTGCATATCTTCACCGAGATTAAATTGGTTTATATTGTGAGGTTGAGACTTAATCGCGAGAGGAGTTTCTACTAAATATTTTTACTGATAATTAAGTGAATTCGAGAGACTCACTTGAACATTATAAGTGAATTATCTAGATTTATATCCCGAATAATTATCTTGCACCTATCCTATCAACCCATATTTTCTCCCATTGATAATTCTCTTGCTTACCTTTGTTGAGATTGTCATTAGTCAATAGCTGTAGATTTTAGATTATTAACTATATAAACCTCAATTGTTGATCCTCCTTGATAGCAATCTAGCTACGAACTATGATAATACTGTTTAAATCCAATCCCCGTGGACACGATATACTATCTTTGACTAGCGAGCACAATTTAAGTATGTATTTTGCGCTCGTCACCAGGATACCTATTCTACACTATATAATGTACATTTGATTGTAGTCTGCGAAACAGTTGACATTCTGAGTAAGGGTTCAAGTTAACTCGAGAAGAAGGTGTTAGGAATCCCTCAAAAAAGACTTCTCTTTTTATAATTTTAACGAATTCAAAATTATAATTTAATGAAAAATAAGGATATTTAAATTATAATTAAAACACTAAGTGGAAAAACTAATTAAATACAAGAGTAGAAAAAAATATACGAAAAGAGGGAATAAATATAATATTGGGAAATTGATAAATTTAGACAATTCCTAGAAAACACCTAAACCCAAACTCACGTCTTTAAAAAAAAAAATTGATAAATTTAGACAATTTCTAGAAAACACCTAAATCCAAACCCACATCTCTTTAAAAAAAATATATACTTTCATTAACTCCATCACCAACATCTTCTTAATTGAAAACCTATTATTCTCTAAATTTCTATTTGATCCAATTATGCCAGCAGATTTCAATATTCTCACAAATTGTGATGATTGTTACGAACAATATATAAATGGAATTGTGTACCATAGCATGGTTTTTTGGTCGGTATCTATCAAATTAGAAAACTTTTTTGACTTATTAATTATATTATTACTCATATGTTTTCATAATGTTGCGGCAATATTTATCAGTTGACGGGTTTATATAATAATATTATCTACTATTTCATGAAGAAAATAAAAAGATGAAAAATATTTTTAAATATTTTAAATACAAAATTTATCTTGATTTGTTTTTCAATTTATTCAATTACTTAAATAACAAAATTGTAATTCAAGAAAAATAGTAGAATTTGGATAGTTATGGTGTCACTCTTTTTGATATTTAGTCCTAAAATTCTCCACGCAACGCGCGAGTATGAATACTAGTATTCAGAAAAAAGTATTTCACAACTGATAACCTTTAAAAATATATATTAAGAGTGAAAATCATTAATTGAATAGTTCTCTTTTTTCTTCCTTTTCCCTTTTGGGCTCACAAAAATTAACTGGGCTCACAAAAATTAACTCGGCGAAATTAACGACGCAAGGATTGTGAAAAAGTGTTCCTTGATTAAGATGTTTGACAAAACCATGAGCCTATTTGGATTGGATTAAAATAAGTGATTTTTTCAGCGAAAATAACTTTTAAACTAAAAAATAATAAGTTAAGGTTGCCCAACTTATTACTTTTAGTTTATTTTTAAAAAAATTAATTTATTTTATATATTTTTTAACTTTGCCAAATACTGATTAAAACTAAAAAGAACTTAACGGATAATTTTATCAGCTTAAAAGTCAATCCAAAATCATCAGCATGTCATAACCAACGAGGTAAAGGTACTGTGCATCGAGCACGGCCAAATTCCTTCTTGGTTAAAAGACAAAACTATCCAAATCTCAAATGACCAAAAACCCTCTCCCCTTCAATTTATATTACAACAATGTGAATGTGTGATCCCACTAGTGGGTTTTGGAAGTGCAAGTTGTTATTGTGTTAGAAGCCCATGCGTTGAGATAGAAATATAGTTTCCGATATAGATCTTCCACACAAGAAAAATATTTTCAAAACAGATTTAAAAAAACATAAAAGTAAAAACTATATAATAAAAATACTCAAAAAAGAGAAGTATTTAAAATTAAAATAGAAAAAAATTAAAGTAAAACAAAAAATTGTAATAATAAATTGAAGAATAAGATAACAATAGTATAATCATAATAATAATAATAATAATAATAATAATAATATTGATAAGGAGAAGAGGGAGCAAATAAGATGTTTTAACCTAGAACCACACATTCCCATAGAAAATAGAGAAATCGCTCGACTATTTATTAACCTTCTATTCTAATCGTCGACCTTCATGCTCTCCTGTATATCTAGAGTGAGCGGAAGATGTATCATATCCTGTCTAATCACATCTTCTCAATTCTTCCTCGTTTTAGCTTCTACCTCTTCTTAGACCTAACATGACCAATCTCTCGCACCTTCTCACTGGAATATCTATGCTTCTCATATTGAGATGCCCATATCATCTCAACCTCATTTCCCACGTCTTGTCCTAAGCTATTCCCCATCCATTTTTATTAAGGAAAAAAAAGGGGGAGAAAGAGAATCAGATGAGAAAGCTGTACAGGATGGAAAGCGTTGTGGGACTTGAAATGTTGATGACCTGTTCTTACTAGGATTTTATCTAGAAGCTAAGCACCTTCCTCTCTAATAATTGAAACAGATTATTGATCATTGAAATAGTTATAAATAAATGTGAAGTATATTATTATATATATGTTACTATCAGTTCTTTTTGGCTGGGGAGTATGTGTATTTTATTTGTACTAATATTCTTGTTCTTTAACATAGGTAAAAAGAGTAAGAAAAACACAGTTTTTGCATTCACGATCCACGCTGAGAATTGAACTCGCGCACGATATTTGTGAATATGCAATATTTATCCTTGCACGCAAATATATAGTGATGTTCCGATTCTCATTGATCAGTCTGCAATATGAAACATACCTTTTGTCCGAATAATCTTGAATTAGATTTTTGAAATTTAAACAATTATTTATAGAGTTAATCTGTTTCTTGTGCCACTTACAATAACGTTTTCTTGTTCTTTCTTCTGTACAGAACAGACATATAAAAAGTTGTTGATGACTTATCGACTGCTTCAGAGCTTCAGATGTTAATTAGTTGACTGCAATTTGATGTTTGACTTATTGATGTTCGTTTGATTGAGATTCTTGTAGCTTGAGTTAATTATGTTTTAGAGCGTGATCAAAGGAATCAAATGAATCACCACATAAAAACTATATTCATACTATTGCTAGTTTTGCTATGTCATTCTTTGATCATTAAACTTTTGGTTGGAACAAAAATGCTATAATTGACAAGTCAAATAATGGTAGGGAGAGATATTGGGGGAGAGATGGGAACCAAGTGAGTGAAGCAAAAAGCACAAAAGAACAAAAGAGAGAGCCCCGTGCGTGCAACTCTGGAGTTCCAATCAATGTACCATCACTCATTTAATGAAAAGTGAGCACAAAACAGAAGAGAAAAAAATAAATAAAAGACTCCTCTAATTCCAAGATAAATAAATGTGTGCGTGTGTGTGGGTAGACATTAATTCTTCCCCTCAACTCCACAGTCAACACCCCAAAAAACAAAAATTAAAAATAAATCCAACCGTGCGGAGGGTCCGTTTCGCTCAGTATCAACCTTTTGCAGGCAAATGAATGCCATCTTTTCTGCACTTTACTTTTTTTCTCTTCCCCTATCTCCTTCACACATCCCTATCTTCTATTCATTTGGCCCCGACCTTCTATAACTTATCAAATGGGTAATTCGGTGTACTAAATTCTTACTATGTGTGATGTTCGCGAAACGAACTAACTACAAGGATCTATTATACCCAATCTTACCTTTCATTTTTGCAAGAGGGTATTTTCACAACCAAACTCGTGACTTCCTGATCACATGACAACAACTTTACCAGTTACGCCAAGACTCCCCTTCCCCTTCTATAACTTATCTATTTTCATATTTTTTTCTCTCTTTTTTCACCTCTTATCCTCTGTCGGCAATTTTTTCTTTTATTATTGGCCGACACGCACCCCAGTTGACAGCAAATTAAAATGAAACTAAAACTGAGATATGGGCTCAGTCTAGACAATAATGCTTAGAAGCAGTTCCTTCAAAATTCCGTTCGTATTATTTTTTATTAGATTGTTGTAGTCAACAGAAAAAAGAAAGTATGCAAGTCACAACCAAGTTCGGATTTTAGTGATCTCTTAGTTACTACTCCTATTATCTCGTTGGACATTCATCCATATTTAATTATGAGAAAGAAAACGGGTAAAGAAATAAATTGAAGAAACTACATACGTTAAAGTAAATTGCTACATAAGTTATCACAAACGATGAAACAAATTGGTGCCTAACACAATATCAGGAGTAAAGTAATCTTAAAGAAAATATTCGACCCGTGCATATTTAATACTGATAGAATGAATTTATCGGTAAATAATATGAATATTCATATTATCTATGACTTCTTATATGTGATCACTTTTGGAATAAGTTTTAGTCTCCCAACTTTGAGTAGCCCACAATTAGAGTCTTTGCAAATATTAAAGTTAAATTCATTGGTTATCTATTAAGTATTTATTTTTTAAGTGAAAAATATATGAATTATCCACATTTGACTCATTTTTAAAAAATTTATTATCCAACTAATTTTTTGATGAATAATATAGATGGATAAAAAAAATTAAAACTATTTTGCATCACTAGTGCTAAGTATGGAAAATAAGGTAAATATCGCCGTTGCCACTACAGGAAAAGAGAAAGGAAGAGAATAAAAACAAATGACCAGCAAAGGAATAAGAGGTTTTTCCCCGTGCCGTTTCGTCGAAACAACGACGCTGACAAGTTGCTCCAATAGCATGACAAAACTAACACAAGAAGCAAATTTGGATTAAAACTTGACTTTTCTGAAAAATGGTAGTATAAGTGATAAAGAGAGTGTACGCATTTTTAAATTGTAAGTATTCGTTTAGGGTGAGATACTGAGATTAATTCAAGTTGCAGCTAACTGATTGCAATTTTACATTGTATTCAATAGGGGTTTCAATGGGTCTGTTCCGTCTACTATTTTATAAAAGTTGTGTCATACTAATTTTTTGGTATTATATTATGTATAATCAAAATTAGACTTTACAAAATCGTCTCAATCGTGTCAGTTCCTCGTTGGTATTGGTACGGTTCGGTTAATTTTCGGTATTTTTTTTTTGAATGTCATGTAAAAATCACTAGTAGAAGTAAAATGCAATAACATACGTATTTTTATGGGACTTAGCAAAATTTTCAAGATATTTTTATGTTTAAATGGTGAAGAAATAAGAAAACATGAAAGATGACCAGAGTATATATTCATCAACTATTTTATAGCAGCCTAGAAACTAAGCAAAGATAAAAAAAAATATAAATCAACGAGTGGAAAGATATTAACCAAACTGAGACTCAAGAATAAAGTCTACAACAACAACGTGGGGTCTGGGGAGGGTAGTGTGTACGTAGACCTTACCCCTACCTTGTGAGGATAGAGAGACTGTTTCCAATAGACTATCGGCTCAAGAAAGCATAAGCAATACTTCTATAGACTCAAGAATAAAGTCTATAGAAGATTAAATATTCAAAATGGAAACATATTCAATACATTGTACTTTGCCACTTATAATTGCCGGAATACCTTGTGTCTTGCTAGTGAATATGCTGAAAATAATTTAGTTTCAATAAGAGTAGCATAATAGTTTGGGAATTAGGATTTTGAGTTTAATTACATGTTGGCTTGTAACCGTTTCATAATTCCAATGCCCAAGGAAAAATTTAATGCTTTATTATTTTTAAATTTAATATGTAAATATAATTTTCACATGTAAATTTATTCGGTACGGTTCGGTATTTTACCCTAATTATCGGTCCGGTTATAAATTTATATAAAAACCTATGATTTTATTAAAGGAAACCAAAAAATTGGTACGGTACGGTTCGGTTCGGTTCGATCGATTTAATCGGTGTTTAAATATCCATTGACACCCCTTGTATTTTAGTGAAATAAGTAGTGTGATTAAATGGGATTCTATCTGTCCAAATGATATGGATTTGTTATTACAACTCGGCTTATATGTAGTTTAAATTGGGACTGCAATGGTTCTAAAACTTTATTTTTTATTCCAAATTCATCGTCAATTTTAAAAAAATGGGTGTGTATGTTTGATGATACATTTGTAGAAGAGTGTCTGCGTTGTTACTAATATCAATATTCTCTCTCTAATTTTCTATTTCCACCTATTAAATTGCAGGTCCACCGCTTCTCAAAAATTATATGAGAAAAGAGGGAAAACAGAATAATGGGCCAGTTGAAATAAGCAAATAGTACCTTTGAAATTACTTTCAAAAATTTGCAGAAAAGATTAGGGAGAGGAGGGGTTGGGGGAAATCGCATCATATTGTCAAATCCCTATCCAAGGATCTCTCTAAGGATCTACATTTTTCTTCAAGTCACAATCCCAATCAGCCTTTTGTGCCACACCAAGACAATCCATCAATTTCAGCACAAAGTCAATAAACAAAATGATAGGAGTAGTAGAGAATCAATATTAATTTAGAAAAAATTTCACAAAAATACATATCCATCTCTCTTTTGCAATCCATAATAATCTCACTCTCACCTATTGATTAGACTAGTCGTTCATGTACGCACTTTGTGTACGGTCTCTCACCTATATTGATTTTCATTTGTATGGTTTCCATTTAATTAGCTTTATGTTTTATTGGATAGCAACTCTCCACGCTTGCAGCTTTGTTTTGGACATTGCAATTAATTTGGAGCAACATATAAGTGATTAAATTATCATTATCATATCCTTATCATCCATTTTTTTTTCCTTTTTTTGAATCACTAATGACGTGTAACGATTTGAAGATACATAGTTTTACGATAATGACATGTAACAGACGTAGTAAGCTGTTTGGTCTTTTTAAGACTACATTCGATATGAATAACTAATTTGAATCACAAACTTTGTTTCTACAAATGGTGCCACTAGCTGTAAGATAACGAAGTTTCAAATACAAGGAGCTAAGTTAGTTTTAGTTTTATTAATCGTACACGCAGGGGTTGATGCACACTTTAGACAGTGAATGCGTATAACAAAACAAATCAAATAATGATACTCTATGTTCACTGATTGAAAATCATAACGTGCTTTTGAATATATGGCCACCACCAAAAGAGAGATTTTTCAACTTTTAATTTATTTGCATCAAAATTATTCTACTTTGCCTACAGTTATTAAATAATCTTTTTATTATCGAAAATTCATTCAACTTTGCCTAAATATCATAAAATATGTCTCATTTGTTTTCTCCTAATAATATTCTGCGATGGTTACAATAATTGAGTGACGTTTTTTTTAAACAAAAATCGTCTAATGACTTTCCTTATACTTATATAAAGTTGAGTATTTTTTTCGTTATAAAAAAATAGTTTAGTGAAACTAAAATCTAGTGACCATTAGCCCAAAAGAGTATAGTGGGATGGATTTCTACACTTCAAAATAGAATTGTCTCGGGTATGAGTCGTAGCAATTGAAAAACCTGTGATAAGAAATTAATGTTTCCTCTACTAATAATCACTTACACACTGTGACTTTGAATTAATCCAGTTCAGAAAATTTTAAATATCGGATTTAAAAAAAAAATAGGTTAGTCAAGGATTCTGTAGGTCTCTACTAACCCAGCTCACAGCCAAATGTTTTTCGTTGGGGATTTGAGATACTCCCAACCCTAAATAGCTCGAGGGTGTAGGTAGAATCTTTATTATAGGAGTACATAATTTCTTCTTTTTGGTTTCCAAAATTCAAACCCATTGTCCAACAATCCAGACGCACGTGTGCTGTGAGTTTCAGTCAAAGTTAAAAGATTCATCGAGCAATGTGACAAAACATTTAATCACATAGGTAACTGGATTTGACATAAAATACAGAAAGTGCAATGCTGCTATTGCTTGGCCTCGTCAGCTCGGAACTCGTTTTCCCTTAACTATTCATAAATAACAAATCTTGGACTGTGAATATAAATCTCAGTATCTCACATTGATAGTTTTGGCTGTGTCCTGTTGAAGGTTTGTTAAACTGTTGTTTTCATAACTAGTTTTTTTTCTTTGAATATGAGATTTGGTGCATTTATACAGGAGAAGCATTAGTAATTATTTCTAAATCATTGCATATGGAACATCCTTAAATGCATTCAGATTTGACATGAACGTAATGGTCGGAATTTGTGTTATTTCCAAGTCACTTGATGTGATTAGGGTGGGAGTTTATCTCATTCAATAGCAAGCATCCAATCTTATCGTGTTATTAGTGAATTAACACTAATTAGAAAGAAAGTAACAGTAGGCATTACTTTTCTTTCCTTTTCCCTTTCATAATTGCTTGCCTCCATACTGAAATGTCCAAAAAGTTCTTCAAATTTAAGATATTATCAAGATAAGAAATCAGTAAGTTTAAATGAGAAAACAGGAGTACCAAAGTTCAAATGTCACAAGAAAGTCTTCTAGTTATTACAGTCAAGAGGTTCAGACACTACTACAGTATTCAGTCTAGGAATTTCAAACTTGCAGTAAGGATGCAACGAAAACTGCTAGCCCACCCCATACCCACCCATGCCTTTCGTCCTTCTGTGTCCAGAGGCGGATTCTTGATCTAACGTTTAAACTTGATGAGTTTAACGTTTATGTTCACACAACTTAACCGATAACACTTCTGCAATTAAGAGTTTATCACTTAACATTTATAGGAATTTTGTCCTTTTTACACATAATATTTTTGTACAAAAAATGCTAGATTCAGCCGAACGTGTTTCATGTATATTTTCTTAGCCCTAGCCTCTGTGTGTCCAGTGTCCACTTATTCACATGGTAACCAAGAATGTGTCCTGTAGCGACTTAAGTAATTCCCTTAGGCAGCAGATCTATTTGATGGACATGTGAACCACTTAGTTTTTGAGTGCCTCTTTTTCCTTCTACCTCCAATAGGGTGGAATGCATGTGCTTTCTTCACTTAAGTATTTATAATTCTTCATTAGTTTAAAGTCATTTTCTTCATTGAAAAATATACATCAATACCCTAATGATTAGGGAAAAAAGGATCATTCTAAGTAGTGCAGCTGAATATAGTTACTTTGTTTTCATCCGTTTTAACAATCAACATCCACACCACTCAAGGGATAAAAACAAAAACTATTGCCAGGCCAGGCAAATTCTTTCTTGTTAAACAAATGGCTAATAACCAAAAAGGAGTCGGTGGTCATAGATGAAATAAAAAAAAGTTGCAAACAAGGAGCTCTTCAGATCTTGACTAGCCACCTAAAAGTCAATATGTTTGCATGAAACAGAAGTACTAAAAGTTACTCTGCAGTAAAAGACATTGCCATTTATGAAGTTTTTGTTACCCGAGGCTGCGAACAGAGACCACTTTACAGTGTAGGGCGTGGGGTTTTGGCGTATTAGGCCACCACCCCCACAACTTCCCCCGTCTTTTTCCTTTTTTTTTTTTTTTTTTTAATTTAGCTATCCTTTATACAAAGATTTCGATTTAACAAATTAGAATTCGCGTCGGACGGTAAGGATAAAACATTTCTTATCAATAAGTTCTCTATTTCGGGGCTCAACTCCCTCATCATATTTTTTTTTCTTTCAAGTTTGGCATTCGTTGCACAAAGCTTATTTGCCCGATTAATCAAAATTTGCAACGTGTAAGCAGGGGTGGAAGGAGAACCTAAGCATTGTAAAATTTATATAAAAATATTTAAAATTTTAATAAATAATAAATATAAATTCATAATTTTAAAGATATAATGAGTTCAATGATAAGAAGTTAAAGATTAAATTCATTAAATTAAAATATTGAATCCGTCTCTACGAGCAGGGGCGGAGCCGGCCCTTCATTTGGCCGAACACGATAGTTTTGGTTCAAACCTTATATTTATCTTAATAAATTCATTAAATATGCACAAATTATTAAGTTAGAACCTAGTAATTTAAAAGGACTTGAACCATGAATCAATATGCCTCAAATTCTGATTCCGCCTCTATCTACGTCCATAAAAGGGTATACACTCCTTATAAAAAAGTATTTTCTTTTAAAATTTTTGAATGCGAGACTTCTAATTAAAGACGACGAAAATAACCATGGCACCACAACCTTTGGTGGTCCCTCGGTCCTTTTTAACTCCAAAACCCATCTCCTCCTCATCTACGACAGTCTATATAAACACAGCACACGCTTGGCCAGCTATTATGACTTAAAATTCTCAGAACTAAAGGAAGTCCATACCATTTAGACTTTGTCTGTGAGGTGGTTGGAACTTCATTGGTAGCTGCATCAATGGCTTTCTTCTTAGTTTTTCTTGCTTTCTTTTTTGGGCTGTGCATTTTTAGTACTGCTTTATTGAGATGGAATCAGGTCAAATATAACAACAAAAGCTTGCCTCCTGGTACTATGGGTTGGCCACTTTTTGGTGAGACTACAGAATTTCTTAAGCTAGGCCCAAGCTTCATGAAAAACCAAAGAGCCAGGTACAACTTTTTTACCTTCCACTTTAATTCACTAAGTATAAAAAAATGAAAAATTAAGTAGCTATCTAACACGGACCTTGTACATGAACATGACTTCTTGTCAAATTTCTATATGAGTTTTATTTATTTGAATTTGCTTTTTTGGTACCAGATTTGGGAGTTTTTTCAAATCACACATACTTGGGTGTCCAACAATAGTATCAATGGATTCAGAGTTAAATAGATACATATTGGTGAACGAGGCAAAAGGACTGGTCCCAGGATATCCACAGTCGATGTTAGACATATTAGGAAAATGCAATATTGCAGCTGTACATGGTTCTGCTCACAAGTACATGAGGGGTGCATTGTTATCTCTTATTAGCCCTACTATGATCAGAGACCAACTTTTGCCTAAAATTGATGAGTTTATGAGATCCCACTTGACCAATTGGGATAACAAAGTCATTGACATTCAAGAAAAAACCAATAAGGTCAGTCTAAATAAATTACTATCTAAAGAAAAATCTCTGTTTTTTCTCTGCTTTGAATCTAACTTTTGCTAATACTTTCTCCTTTTTTTTTCTCCTCAGATGGCATTTCTTTCATCGTTGAAGCAAATTGCTGGGATTGAATCTACCTCTTTAGCTCAAGAATTCATGCCTGAATTCTTCAAGCTAGTTCTAGGGACTCTTTCACTTCCTATCAACCTTCCCAACACCAACTACGGTCGTGGATTGCAGGTAAATTTACTTATTATATAACAGTAAAGTCACGGAACTATTTTATTGTATTAAAACTTTATAACTATACTTTGTAATTATGAAAAGTTCGGAAGGAATCTAAATTATAAATTGTGTTTCCTCAGGCAAGGAAAATTATTGTCAGCCTACTAAGGACACTAATAGAAGAGAGAAGAGCTTCAAAAGAAATCCAACACGATATGCTTGGTTACCTTATGAATGAAGAAGCAAATAGATACAAATTAACAGATGATGAGATGATTGATTTAATCATAACCATTTTGTACTCTGGATATGAAACTGTTTCCACTACTTCAATGATGGCTGTTAAATATCTTCATGATCATCCCAAAGTTCTTGAAGAACTAAGAGTAAGTCCCAAAAGCAGAGATTTAATTAGCACTTAATTTTCTACATTTACTGTTTTTTTTATATTTATTAATTACCTTAATTTTTAATTCTACAGAAAGAACACTTGGCAATTAGAGAAAAGAAAAAACCGGAGGATCCTATTGATTACAACGATTACAAGGCAATGCGGTTCACTCGAGCTGTAAGTGTCTACGTTATTTTGATTCCTTCTTTACATTAATCGTGAACAAGAATTTTTACACGATCAGATCACTTAAAAGAAGTTGTTAGTAATAGTTGGAACAAGTTTGCACATAAATAAATATTACGGCATTGTTACTGTATATAAAATAAAATTTTAATTTAGATGAGAGAGTTTGTCAACTGAATATCAGCATATTGAATCTATACGTTTTTTGGTGGTGCAGGTGATCCTTGAAACCTCCAGATTAGCAACAATCGTAAATGGGGTTCTAAGGAAAACAACTCAAGACATGGAAATAAATGGTAAGAATTCTAAGTAAAATCTCATGCATATTATTATTTGTAGTATTATTTTTTGAGTGTTTGCTTTAATTATGGGCATCAGGTGCAAGACTAAATATTCTTCTAATTTATAGACTCATTAAAATAACGGTGGATGTATACAATATGATCATCTTTTTGTTATGGACCCTATAATACCACGATCCACATGGCACACCTACCATTCCAGCCTATACAGTTCCCCTCATGACCCATATGTCGTCTTAATGAGTAGTTCTAATCTGTAAACTTTTTATGAAAAAGAAAATAGTATAATTCCTCCACTATTATTTCCTATCATAAAAAATATTCTAAAAATAAAATAGTTGGTCTTATTTTCTAATTTTAATGTGTATTTTTTTAGGATACATTATTCCTAAAGGATGGAGAATATACGTATACACGAGGGAGTTGAATTATGATCCAAGGCTTTATCCTGATCCTTTTGCATTCAATCCATGGAGATGGCTGGTAAGTATACATTAATTGCGCGACAAAAAAAAAAAAGAATTGTGTTTAAATTAATTTTAATTGGAATTAACAAATATTTTTGTTGCTAATTGCAGGATAAGAGCCTGGAAAACAAAAATTCGTTCTTGGTATTTGGTGGAGGTACTAGACAATGTCCTGGGAAGGAACTTGGAGTAGCAGAAATTTCTACATTTCTTCATTACTTCGTTACAAAATACAAATGGGAAGAAGTAGGAGGAGATAAACTGATGAAATTTCCAAGAGTTGAAGCACCAAATGGTCTACGGATTAGAGTTTCCACTTACTAATCATCATTTCCTGAATGTACAGAGGCAAAAAAAACAAAAGAAAAAAAAAATCGCCCCCCAACAAATTTTTAGGCAGTAATCTGAGAGTAACTGGGATGTATATCTTATTGTTCCCGCTAACACGATGACGAATTAAATACATTTTTTTGCAGAGAAATCACTGTGCAGTCAAGATCAATTACTTCAAAACAACTTTCATATAGCACAAAAATATGCAAATAAATAAATAAAATGAAAGTGAAATTCAGTAAGAATCAATGTTAAACGTAGAGAAAGCACCCACTTGTCACTTTTCGGCCTTGTAATTGAAAAATAGTCACTGTTATAAAGCTTAAAAGGTGGCTATTTGTGAATTTTACCCATGTTTTACAGTCAGGAGAGCCCATAGATAATGGGCTGAACTGAACTTTTTCTACATTGCAAAATGTGGGCCGGTCCATTTGGATTCAATGCCCATTAACAACTGCTGTTTTCTTTCGTGTAATCGGTAACGGTGGATCTTCCAAATTTAGTTGCAGTTAAAGAAAACAAATTTTCACGTTTGTTGTATATATAAATAATGTATGATTATGTGTTCTAAATTTATTATATACGCTCCCAGAAATTGTAGACTGCAGCTAAAGTAGCTCTGGATGTTACTTTTGGGACTTAAATCAGACTAAAGAACTTCAAAAGCTCAATTTCAACGCACTTTTGCACCTTTCCTTAATCTCAACTCTTAGTTTAAAAAGCATTAAACATTACGTTTCCCTTTCGTAAATGTGTAGCCAAAAGCTCCAACTTTTTATTACGTAGAATACTTCTCTTTAATTAGTATCTTAAGATGGCAAAAGAGCCATACTCGTGAGAAAAGAGACTTTGCGATAGTACTCCGTAGGCATAATAGATGCAAAATCGTAAAAACAACTATTCGAAAAGAAAAATCAACTGTACATATACGTGTATATACAGTCAACCCTCTCTGTATTGTTGTTATACACATATAACATATTTTGCCGTTTAAATATTTTTTTAGCTGTTATAGATAAAAATTATCCAAAAATTAATTTTTTTCTCTTTTAATGTTACATATAAAAGATTAAAAAAAAGTTATTCAAATTTAAAATCTCAAAATATATGCATACTTCATTAGTTAAATATTAAAGAAAAAGCTAATACATTATTAATAAATTCATAACTAAACGTATAAAGATTTAAACTCTAAGGCAAACATTTTAAAGCTAAATTCTTTCAAGATTGATAGAAGAACTTTGTAATTGTAGTTTTTTTCGTAAATTTCATTCTCTTACTAGTGATACTGTTACAACCCAAATTCACGTACCTTAGATCACGCCGTAAGTTAGTCGACATAAATCCAAGAAGAGATTATCTTTGAGATGATAAGTTAATCCTATTGATCTTAAACGATACAAGGGTGTATAAGAGTGGTTAACAAGTATTAGAAGTTAAACGAATCAAGGATATTGTAACCCGTATTTTCGGGTAAAACTAGAGGTTTTTAATTGTCCCAAGAGGTCATGTTTTAATGTATTTGAATAATATAATATCCGTATCATAAGTCTTGAAGTCAAGCGAGTTATGAAACAAAAGTCGATAAAAGTTGTCGCAACTTACATTTATAATTTTACTTAAACTTTAGGTCAAATGTTACTACATTTTTCTCCCAATGTACTTGGAATTATGGGGTGATCTACCCACCAAATTGAAGATCTATGAGTCTAGTTTCCAACGCATTAAACCATTTGTCGATACGATCTCGGAATAGAGAGATATTCGCGTTTTTGCGAGACTGCGCCAAGCAACTCTCTATGGGGCTCACATAGGCGGTTTAAGACATATGGATATATAAAAGATGCCTCAACCCCGTTTTAAGTCATTCTTTTTCAGTATATTCAGACCTTAGAACCCTAAAAACACTCTCTCAAGGTTCTCTCATGATCCAAGACCCAAACAAAGGGCAAACAACATAAATCAAGTGTCGGGAATCCCGTGGCGCTAGTAAGTTTCTTGTTCTTCTTGTTGTTGCTGATTTTTGTATTGTTCCAGCTCATATGGGAGGTTGTTTTAAGTGTTTTATGTTCTGTAAATACTCCCTCAAGTTTTTAATATCAACTCTAGGTGATTTCAAGTCTTCTAAAGTAATTCTAGTGCCGAAAAATCCGAATCGATTGCTAGTTTCGCTTCCTTGTTCTTATGGCAGAATTGGAGGAAAATTTCGTGGATAATTAAGGTCAAATTGGAGTTGTTCTTTCCATTTAAAGGTAAGGAACCTCTTACTCTACATGTATTTAAGATTATTCAAGTTGCGGCTAAGTCGTTGAAGCTAGAACTTGTAAAATATATATCGAAAGGCTTGGTAGTAATGTTGTTGGTTGGTGGACTATTTTGGGAGGCTCAATATGATTATTGTTGATGTTGTTTGGGCTGTTTGGTGATTGTCTTGACTTGTGGGAAGTCATATAAATAGGGGAGGTGCTGTCCGTTTCATCGTAAAATAGGTTGCGGTCGATATATAATAGTTACGACGCTTAAACGATAATGATAGTGTCATTTCTCTTATTGTAGACTAAGGAGTCGTGACATTTGCATAGCTTGAGGTTGGGCAGTATATACAAGGTATGTGAGGCTATCCCCTTCATTCTTTTGCAAGATTCCGATTGTACATAATGTAATGAACGAGCTTCCAAAGATACTCTACTCTTAGAAGCTAGCAGTACTTACACTGCTGCCCTTCTTATGGAACGATTGATGTTGATGTTACTTCTCTTATCCTTATGTTATCAACGTTGTTGGTACTTCCTGATTCTTATAAGATTCTTCATGAATAGTTAATCCTAATAATGTGTACGAAGGATACCGACCTTACGTCACTCTGAAAGGTTCAAAATGTGATTCTAATGAGTCCAGCATGCATCATATATATGTATCTATTTTACTCTACCGAGCCGCGCTATAGTCGGCCGGTTACGACACCTATTGTGCAACCACTGATCAGTTGAGTTTTACCGAGCTTCACGTGGCCGGGTACGATTCTACCGAGCCCTATGATGGCCGGGTACGTTTTACCGAGCCTATTAAGGCCGGGTACGATATGATGATAGTGATGCCCACAGAGGCGTATGTTTTAAAAGTTTATGTATATATAAGTATGTATCATGTATTTCATGTCAATAGCCCTCAGAGGTACCCAGATGTCACAAGTTGTATATTCTCTATCCCTGTTTACATTACTGTTCTTACTTATGCTTTCCTGCCTTACATACTCAGTACTTTATTCGTACTGACGTCCTTTTTATTTGTGGACGCTGCATGTCGTGCTGCAGGTCCTGATAGACAGGTAGATGCAGCTCCCCCACCACAGTAGGTTGTCCAGTTCAGCGGTTATTGGCGAGATCCCTTCTTCGGACTTGCTGTGGTCTTGGTATGCGTTTTTGTTATAGATATTATGGGTATGTCGGGGCCCTGTTTCGGCAATGTTGCAGCACTTATGTTCCTTTAAAGGCTCATAGACAGGTGTCGACTCATGTATGGTTTGGAATGCCTTGTCGGCTGATTTTTGTTGTATAGTCTTTCATGGCAGCATGGTAGCTCGTACCTTATATATAGTTTCTTGACAATCTTGTCGTACCATGTTATGTATGTTCATGTCATTATCTTTCATTGTTGGATGTTCATGATCTATGTCTACCATTTATATTGATCTTGTCGGCCCTTAAAGATAATAAGGAAGGTTAGATAAAATGTACGTTGGTGCTCGACAAGTATGGCCCGGGTGCTAGTCATGACCCTCCAGTTGGGTTGTGACAGATACAAAGCTTGAATTGACAAAGATTCGTGTCCAAATTTTCAGCAAAAAAATATCCAATAGCTCCCCTTGAAGACAATCTAAGAGCTTAACAGTTAAATTTTCTATCTAACTATTTTTTGAAATTTGTCCAATAAAAAATATATCATGTGCAAATTTTTAAATCTTATATCTTATGCAAGATAGAAACTTTGTTTAATGAAAAATATTGTGTGCATATTTTTAAAATTATTATTATTAATTTTAACAATTCTTTATGGCTGTTATAGAGGGGTAATTTTATAAAGAGCGTTCTGTTATAAATATGGTTGTTGTTGTTGTTGTTGTTGTTGTTGTTGTTGTTGTTGTTGTTATAGATAGGTAAAATATAACTTAAAAAATCGGTTCTGAGAAAAACTTGATTTTTATAGTAAATAGTTATTATATAGAGATACCGTTATAAAGAGATCTGACTGTATTTTAAGGTGTGGTTTGGTTCGGGATTATAATGCAAGATTATTTAGGCGGTGATTAATAATGAAGAGGTATCTCTGCAGTGATTAATAATGAAGATATTGTTGAACTACCTACATTTAATGGTCATATTTCTCGTTAAATAATTTAATCTTTGTATTGTTAATACATATATTCTTATTTAATATTTTATCCCGCATAAATAATACATCGATTCACTGATAACTTAATATAGTTATTATTTAATATTGCAATATTGCTATTATATTTTTCTTCTACGGTCAACCAAGAGTATATTATCTTGTACGAAATGTTATGTTAGATTATTTGCTTTAATACCACAACAAACGATAATAGGTGTACCCGCACCCAATGCGATGAATATGCATACGGCCATGTTCCCAACAACGCCGGGGACGGGCAAATATTGCACCTTTTGACAAAGTCCTTAACCATATTAACACCCTTTTCCACACCCCACACTTGTCACCACCTTTACTCGAACTCTACTGTATAAAAAGTTCTTCCCCTTTGTCTATCTCCACTAAATTGTTTCCATTGCAAAGCAAAAAACACTCGTAACGTTTGATTGTATAAACTCTCAACTCCCTAACATGGCTGCAACTGCACCCCCACTGAAAGATGAGCTAGACATTGTGATTCCCACAATTAGAAACCTTGATTTTCTTGAAATGTGGAGGCCTTTTTTTGAGCAATACCATCTTATTATTGTCCAAGATGGTGACCCTTCTAAGACCATTAAGGTCCCTGATGGTTTTGATTATGAGCTCTATAATCGAAATGACATTAACAAGATCTTAGGTCCTAGGGCCTCTTGCATTTCATTCAAGGACTCTGCTTGTCGCTGCTTTGGTTACATGGTCTCCAAGAAGAAGTATATCTACACCATTGACGATGATTGCTTCGTGAGATCGCATTTCTCCTTAATATAATTTCACTATTTTTTTGTTTCGTTTCTTTATTGGTAAAAGTCTATAAGTGTTAGCGTATTACTTAAATGACAGAGTTAGAGTATGGACTTTATTTGTGTTAAAAGTGATTTCATGTGTGTGAATACTCAGAATTTTTGCACTAACTTCTCATAATAAGTGGAAGTAGTTACCTGAAAAATAAGGGAGTGACCTGTTGCTACAAGTTAAATTAGACAAACAATGTAAAATAAATTTACTCTACCCATATGTATAAGTTAAATCCTTTAAATTTATGTCTATGCTAGTGTTATTTGACATATGGATCTCAATATATGTGTATCACTGAATTCATGTGGACTTAGCGGCAGCAGATATTAAGTATTCTTACAAGTATAAAGCTAAAAATAGAATGGAGAAAACCAAGAGAACGAAATGTTGATTTGCTGCTCATTGAATAGTTTGTATATTTGCTTTTAATGGTCAATCTGACCCTGGGTGTAGGTTGCTAAGGACCCAAGTGGGAAAGACATCAACGCGCTGGAACAGCATATAAAGAACCTTCTTTGCCCATCAACTCCTTATTTCTTCAACACTCTGTATGATCCCTTCAGAGATGGCGCAGATTTTGTGCGTGGTTACCCTTTCAGCCTACGTGAGGGCGTGCCAACAGCAGTCTCACATGGCCTCTGGCTCAATATCCCTGATTATGATGCACCTACCCAACTTGTCAAGCCTCTCGAGAGGAACACTAGGTCTCTTATATACTTACCTTTTAAATATCTTGAAAATTATTACAAAAATGTAAAGTCAAACTCATTTTTATTGGATTTAACTTGTTTGCACTAACAATATATTTTAGTCTATAGAAATCAGGTTACTTATTTCACTTTTATGGACCATTCCTAGTAGTTGTTAAAATTTCGATAAACTCTTTAGCGTTGTTGGTTTGACAGGTATGTTGATATGGTGTTGACCATCCCAAAGGGTACTCTCTTCCCAATGTGTGGTATGAATCTGGCATTTGATCGTGATCTTATTGGTCCAGCTATGTACTTTGGACTCATGGGAGATGGCCAGCCTATTGGACGCTACGATGATATGTGGGCTGGTTGGTGCTGCAAGGTTTGTCACTCTCTTGTTCAAGTTCTTTAAGTTCACTGGTCAATGGATTTAAGTTATATAAACTAACAACGTGTAATTGTTTTATCTCATCAGTGTTGTATAACTTAAACTCCTAAACCAATTGGCAGGTTATATGTGATCACATGGGATTGGGAATCAAGACTGGATTACCCTACATTTACCACAGCAAGGCTAGCAATCCATTTGTAAACTTGAAGAAAGAGTACAATGGGATATTCTGGCAAGAAGAAATCATTCCATTTTTCCAGAATTTGAACCTCTCCAAAGAATCTACTACTGTCCAGAAGTGCTATGTGGAAATGGCCAAACAGGTTAATGAAAAACTTGGCAAAATTGATCCTTATTTTGTGAAGCTTGCTGATGCTATGGTCACTTGGATTGAAGCTTGGGATGAACTCAATCCTGCTACTAAAGACTCTGCCAAGATTCCCAATGGCGCTTCCAAATAAAATATTTCATATTTATTTGTGACTTTTTAGTTTATTTGCAGTATTTATAGCTTTGCTTTTATGTAATTCTGTCATCTATATCCTTTTACATTTACTTTTTTACTTGAGTTGTAGATGTAGCCAAAATTTGGAAGCAGTGGATGTAGAACTTCCATTAAATTCTCGTAAACTGTAATAAGCCATTTGGTCATAACTCTGATCCGAGAATCAGATGAAATAATTGTGTTTACTTATCTTTTAATTCCTTTTCTTTTCTTTTTTGTTTAATTAACCTAAATAAAAACCTTGTCGTCAAGTAGAGCTACTGGTATCATTTTCATGCAAAACCTGTTAGAAGTAGACTACTACTTTCCAGCATCTCGCTTTTAAATATTTGATGAGCAAATAATCTAGCAACAATTGTAAATAAACCCCCTTTATGCATGCTAAGGAATTAGTAATCCTTAATCAATATTCAGTTATAATAATTAAGAATTCTCATGAATCACCAACTTTGAACACACAAACGGTTAGTACCAGGAACACTAGAGACTTTGATCAGGCTGGATACGCTGCAAAATCCCAGCTTTTAGTATTGTTTTTTCGTCAATAATGCAGAACGTTTACCTTAAACGTCAGGCGCCAGAAGAAAAATTAACCCAAAATTTACCCCATTAATAGCTGAGACTGTCCAGAGTCGAGCATAACAACAAATATTTGTGGACATTTTAGACCAAATAGGCAAGCCATGTTACATAGTAGTAGTTTTCTGACAAATGAAAACAAAATTTAATACAGCAACTGGGACTAAGATTTAAATAAAGTTTAAAATGTCAAAAACAAAACAAATATAAATAGCCCTACCTCCTTTAAGAATAAAAAAAACTGACAGATAAACAGGATTACATCCTCCCCATTACCGATAGGCATTTTGACAATTATCAGAAAGAGGATGGATCTCACTCTGCAAGAAAATGCAGCAGAAGAGATAGATTATGATGGGATATAAACGGCAGACATATTTGGCCAAGATACAAGTTATGAATCAGATTCTTCGGTCTTCTTACGCTTGGCTGCAGGCTCCTCATCATCCTCATGGTTGCTACCATCACCATTCTCATGGTTGTTAATTCCATTCAAAGCTTTGGGACCCAAAAGAGACACGTGCTTGCTGGTGATCTGTCGGCCTGCCCTTAGTTTTGGACCCCAATGCCTTTCCGGATTAGGGAGGAAACGAGCAACCTTCTTCGCCTGTGCCTTGCTAAGGGATGCAACAGCCCGAGAAAAATTAGCCTGAAATAAGTATGACCCCGAGATCAAAATTCCAGATAAAAGACTACGAAAAAAGACATACCACATACTAGAAGTCAGGTGTTGTCTTATGTAAGAATTCAAAGATCTTTTTTTTTTTGATAAAGTTTTGAAAGATCTTATTCTTGATTGAAAAGAAAGAGTGAGTTATCGTACAAATAAACACATGCAGATAACTTGAATGTGTGCAGATAACTAAATTTTTCATGACTGTCGTATGTAAGCTGTTACCCGAAAACCATTGACCTCAGCGGAAGGAGCATAGGGTGGTAAATCTAGCTTTTTTTTCAAAGAGCGGAAGAATTTACAAGCTTAAAAATAAAGCATTTGTAGTTTTGTAACAAGTGCAACAGATTGACACGCAGAAGCAGACCATGTGCCTCAGACTTTTGGTGATATCTTGTAATAAAATGATTCCCAGACATTTGAAGTCAAGGGGACAATAGTCAAAAGAGACAGGACTAAAGAATGAAAACCAGAATCTCGCATTTCATACTAGACATGTCTAGTAAAGAATGGACGCTGAGAACATTTATAATTTATCTTCATTTTATAGTTAGGTTTAGATTTAACTTCCTTTGGACAAAGGACTACCCTTCTATGCCAGTGATAAAGATTTAGTAAAACAAGGTCACACTTCAGAAGATCAAAGTTCACCTGCAGTACAGGTTCCTTAGCAAGAATCACACTTCCAGCTTGGTCAGATGGTTGAGCTTTCACAGGATGATTTTTAATCTGCATATACAACGTTATCAACTCAGATGGTGGATGTGAAGGGGCCGTTATTCTCAGCATATGGAATAAGCAAAAGCATGGTTTTTAGCCAACTTGTACAGCTCTACCTTTTAACGCGAAGAAAATCAAGCAAGAGCTGCCAGAAACAAGCACAGGATAAACTTACCCAGCAACGCATGATATCCCAAATGACATCCATAGGAGCATCTGTTTTCAACCCCAAAGGATTCACATGAGTCCCTGATATGCGATATCCTGCATTGATCACAGCAGAGCGAAATATTACTGCTGAGGGAGACGTGCATTTCAGCGTCGCACAGAGATTGTGCAGACTCAGAAACAGAGGAATATCAGGTAATTCCTGCAAAAGCACACTCATCGGTCAGGCATTTAGAGAATGTCCTCTGAAAATAAGTGGAAATGATTCTCAACAATATGATCTGGACTGAATAAGTAACGTGGTCTAGGTTACCTAAATAGCTTCTGGATACAAAAAAAAAAGGAAAGAAAGAGTCGTACGGACAAAAGAAAAATGAGCATAATATCAATTTTAAGGCAAACCACACCTCCGAGACAGTTGTCAACACAGCAGAGATTCGCTCATAAGCAGGATAGCGATCCTTCATTGACTTCACATCTGCGAGAATGGCAGCTACCCATTCTTGATCATGGATGGGGGCAGACCAGATGGGTCCACCCATGTTGAATTTTTTACCACAATCACTGCACTCTTGAGAAATGGCAGGGCCAAATCCAGGGAGGTATCTGACACTGTTGTTCTAAAGATGCAGAAAAAGTTAAAACATATAAATGGGCCATACTTGAAAATATGTGTTAAAACAGTATCAAGTAAGGATCTAAAAGTACAATGAACTGAATCCATGATCTATAGCAAAGAGGAGAAATTTCCCCATTGAACATACAAGAGTCCAAAGGGATTCCTCCAATTTCCTAGCAACCAATGAACATGTAATCATTCTGGCAACATGAAAGAAACCACAATTGAAGAAACAAGCATGCAAGTATGATTTACATCCTGTTACACTTGCAGTAACAGAACAGCTGATATTGGTGCCTGTTAAAGTCGATTAAAATGTTCTATTTTCTTGACCTTATCTTCTTCATTAATATAGGAAAATAAACCCCAAAACGAGTGAGTGAGACTGTCAGTTCAGTGCTCCAAAAGATAAATACCGTGAATTCAGAAAACAAAGTGCAGCATGTTATCACTATTTAAGCTGCAGTAGGACAGTTAAAATTTTCACCACAACAAGAGTGAAATCTAGCGGTATGCACAAGTACAGGTAGTTGGTGTTCCTCCTCCAATGATGAGGGACAACAAACCATTCTTGCAATTGGTGCATATTAGCAAAAAATTAGTACTAGACAACACCTATAGACACGATATCGTCTAACCAGTACGGTTTAGGGTTCTTTTCTTTTGTTCAAAAGCCCCATCTTTTAAATTAACTTTTCCCCATTTTGTGGTATAGAAAAGCCCCATCTTTTAAATTAACTCTTCCTCATTTTGTGATAATTATGCCAAATACGTCTCAACCACATCTAGCTTGATAAAGCTTGTGAGATTAGTGGCTGATGAAGAATATTATCAAGTAACATGTATCTGCATCTTTAGGCACTTCTTCCATCTACCAAGATTTCTAGATTAGAGTATAAGCTGTTCAATCCAGCACATACCATCTTCTACAATTAAGATACTCAAAGATTGTGAAGGAAGAAATACCTTTGAGACAGTCCTCCCAACTGGCTGAAGATGGAAGGAGTCACAGCCAGTGCACTGATAGACATATGAGAGCTTCAAAGGAGTGCTTTTCATATCACTTGCAGAACTGCAAGCAATTATTCGAAAGCTCAAATCTACAGAGAGAAAATAACCTAAGCAAAATTGGCTAGGTTGTAGAAAAGACAAACACTTACGTGTATATACGAACAAAAACACGAACATAGAAATCCATCTGAACAGATAATACCGGAACTATATATCTTTTATATCGATTTGCATGGCTCTGAAACAAAATAATAAATAAAAAAAAGTTACAAGCTAAGAAAAGTTAAAGAAGCACCCTGTTGTTTAGGGTATAGGATCAACAAAAAGAAGATAATGATGCTCCTAATTTCTACATTATTAAATTATAAGTGACATTTTTCCAGTCTGTTGGTGGAACTTCAATATGCTAAGGGTAGCTGCTAATTTTAGAATAATGCTAAAAGAATGTAAAGAAAGAAAGTGCATGAATATAGCCAGAAATCATTATCTCACTGCTTAAAAAACTAAAAACAAAAAGTTCACAGATGAAGTACCTCAATAGACGCAAGAAGGATGCGCAAAGCCATTTCATGGCAATATTTTCCTCTCAAAGGATAGGAGCCATATCTAGTTGCAGATGATATCACGTAAGCAGGATATAATGACAAATAGAGTTATGTAATGCTAGAAGCAAAGGGATTAATTTGGTTACTTGGAATGGCAAACTTCTCCATTTCCTCCACATAACACTGCCATATCAGTAGCGGTACACATCAACATCCCTCCATCAGCAACAGATTGAACTGCTGAGTCCAGGAACACAGAAGGTGCTCCATAAGGATCAAGATCAACCTGAAACAACACTAACCAAAAATGTATGAATGATAGCTCAGCTTAGAATAGATATTAACAAAATTATTTAAACATACAATTAACTAGGATAAGGAACTTAAACGTGTAAAGTAAGTATCCTGCACGTGTTTGCCTTATTAATTCAACACCAAAGAACAGTTTTTACTCATTACAGGTGGTTACTAGACAACCCCTGTGCAGAAGAACATAAATATGATGAAATATTGTATATTCATACCACATCAAATTCTTTTGGGTGGGTAAGCATATAAACTCTTGCATCAGCAAGGTGAGACTCCACCTTAGAGCATGCTACTGAACCATTAAATTTTATGTTTCTCCTGCAAGCTTCCACAGAGGCTGCAATCAGAGAGAATACCAGTCAAATACCAGTGTTATCAAAGGCGAAAAGCGCAAAAAAAAAACTCTAAGGTCTATTGAAACAAGACAGGCAAATGTGTCAGTTAAAGCTACATACATTCCTCTGAATTTTTTCACAGGTTTTATCTCATATTATCACGAGTCACGACTACAAGGAATTCACTTTAATCCTTGCATTAATTTAGCAGCTTTAATACCTAGACAGTAAAGTCAGTCCCTGAATGAAACATATTACGCGCTCTAAGGTAGATGGTTTTAGTATTCCATCAGACATTCTTACTTTTTTTTGTAAGTGAACTCTTAACCCAAAAGATGCTATCCTTTTTCTTTTACCATGGTTGGCAGTGAGGGTTAGAGTTGCAACAGTACTAGAGACTTTGGACTGCAACACCTAACTGAGACAGAATTACCTTTATCATTGTCAAGGGCCACAACCTGACTAATTCCTTCTACTTCACGCGCATACCTTAAAGCCCTCAACCCAGAAGCTGAGAGAGCCTGTTAAGTCACATTGAAATAAAACAGTTAATCAACCACAGAAAATACCTCATTTCTGATAAACCTATAATAATCAACAGAAAAATGGCAAGAAACCTCGAGAACTCGTGGAGGCTTTAGTTCTTCTCGGCCTTTTCCCCATAGGTTTTTAGTCTCTTCCTCTGGTTTGCTACATGATTCATTATGGGATGTGTCTTCCAAGACTTCAGATCCATCCTTGGATTCACCATTATGCTGCACTGAATCATCTGGGATTTCCGCTTTAGCATCAGGTACCTTATTTCCAGCCTTGGTTCGTCGCCTGGCCAACATTGCTTCATGCTCCTGCTTTCGTTGTGATATAAAGGTCCTCAAAACAGCTATAGACATATCTCTGTTATTCACCTGGTGGATATAGTTTTAAACTGTTAGATTTTGAATCTTTTGTACACCAAAATAACAAAGATGAGCTATAATAAGGTGGCTACACTGTCTCAAATGTTACCATAGAGAGCAAAGTATAAAAGGATGTAACTTGACTGCTATCAATAAACCACAAAGTGTTGTACAAGCAAAAACTGTTAAGCTTGGCATGCCAGGGACCATCGAGTACTAGATTTTTTAGTACAAGTTGCAATAGACATCTTGAAAAGACTAAATTACCCTCTCCTAAATATTTAATGGTTGGAATTTAACATGAACAGAGCTGTCACAAAGTCAAAAAGAAAGGAAATGTCCACATCCCCTGTTATCCTAAAATATGATAGTAATTACATTCCGAACCATGTTACATGAAGATGTAGACATGTAACAAGTATGACATGTGCAGAGATACTTTGTAAAACACAAGAAATTTACTAAACGAGCGTGCCCATGTTGGATAATTACTCGCAAATGGTAGACACATATCACCAACATAGAGTTAATGTAATATAGTTCCCAACTACCTCCTCTTCATCAGGAAGAAAGTTAACAAAAAAAGTAATAAGAAGAGGTTGTCTTGACGCAATTATTTTTTGCCAAATGCAACATAGAGTTGAGCAAAGGTCAAATGGTTTGGTAATTCCTCATGAAGGGATGATCACGAGATTTTCGAATCAAAACTCTGGATGTTTATATTCATCCTTTGCCGTAATAGTATCTCAAGGTTTATAGCGATAACCAATATATTTACTATATGACCATTAGCTAAAATATGTCGATAATTAACTAATTGATGGGCTGCGGGAATAGTTGAAGCCAAACACAATGAGAAAAGGATGCTTTATAAAAGGAAGACACTTCGTAAAAGGATGTTATCCAAAAGCCATTCAAGTAATTGTAGTAAAACTTGTCTTGTTGAACCCTTGGCTTTTGGCATATAAACGAATTGACCTTTCCGTCAGAGTCGGCCAAGTGCATAACAAGGTCCATTCTAGATGAATCTGATATTGACCTTATTTTCCAGAATGCAATTGGTCTCTAATATCACTTCCAGTCATAGGCTTTTTATTTGTTAGTCCTGGTAAAGCCCCCGGGCACAATATTTTTTTTTTCATGCTCCATATAATCGCCCTATGTATCAGTAGATGTTTTCTATTAATTCTAGAAGAAAATTAGTAACATATAATTTTTAAAAAATTTCCTTCATCTACAGATTTTTCACCAAAGATTGCACCTTAACTCTATTTTGTGCTTAAATTCCTAACAGAACTTGACCTTAATGCTTTTCTACACTTTTCACTTTTGAGTTTTGACAATGTTGTTCTCCCTCTCACACACACATTACAAGCGGCAAGAGCACTGACTCAAGAAGCACCTACATTCTAGACATTGCAAATTCTAGAGATAGTAGTACTTAGTGAAAACTTCTCAATGTACTCTCTTTAAGACAGTGCTATAGAGGGATAGTAAAACTTCCTAATGAACAAATGGTTGGTTCTCAAGAGAGTGCTAAAGTAGAGTTGATCCTTATCCCTCTCCCATCCCTGCATGCTGTATTTAAGTCTGTCCCAAAGTATCTAACAGAGATCCTACACCCATATTTCTGTCCATTTCAATTACTAGCTGAACCCCCCATGGAGGTCAAGGGCGATAAAGACTATCGTGGTGAATACAATAAGCACAACACAGTTATAGCCGGTCAAGTGGCAGACAAAATAAACTATTGACCTCTGTGGAATTTTTTGTTTTTGACAACGCAACTATTACACTCAAATTAGCGAATCATTGTGTTTTGTGAAATTTTCCCAAAAAAATTATTTTGTAATTAAAAACATGTCTTATTGCAATCAAAATCCACGATAGGTCGTGATGGCGCCTAACGCCGCCGTCAGGCAAGCCAACGGTGATCGATCAACTTAATTAGGGAACTATTGTTAGTGAAGCACTCTTCTATTTTGATAACAGTCGTGCCCGGGCAACTTGCTATGATTCCACCGAACGTAAGTGCTAACTCCCATCATCACAAGTATCTGGTAACTCTACTCTGCTCATCAAGGCTTAGCCAAATAGCAAGAATTAATGAAGCACTTTTACAAAGCTTAAAACTTGAAAATATATGGCACTATAAGTCAAGGTAATTACATAAAGAAAATCTTTGAACCATGGAAACAGTTTTTTTCTTGAAAAGTAACACAGTGAAACTAAGTTACACAATACATAGAGGGAAAAAAAAAAAGGAGGACCTGAGTTTTGTTGTAAAAGACTTCATTTTTAGCATGCATAAGAATCTCAGCATCTCCTTCTTTGATGATGGTGTAATCATTGAGATCAAATAATGTGCCGTCTCCGTTCTGCTTCTCTTCATCAGTTTTGTTCTCAGCCCCCATTGTCGACGGTTTCCTGTGGGATAATGGCCAAACAAACGCCGATAATGGGCAAATAAAGGTGAACAGTTTAAGGATTTTTTGGGAAATAGTGAATAAAAACTGCAGACTTAAATATGCGAATACACCACGCTTAGTAAGAGCAAAAACCCTAGTGCTCCTGAATTTGTGTGTTGGGCAGTTGCCGTGCGGATTTTTAAATATTTTTTGTACAAGGGATTTTTTTTCCTTTTTTTTCTCTTTTTATTTGCTTTTGAACGGAACTTTTTGTCAAATTAAGGTTTGCAAGAGTCTAGATATCTAAGGCGTACCCAAAAAAAACTACAATTATTAAATTGATTATTCATTTTTCAGTATGAAAATTGTCCACTAATGAAATTAAATCATATTATAGATTGTATTCTTCTTTTTCAAACTAATCTTCTTTACTTATCTTTTTAGATTGCCCCATGACACTGTCCAATCTTTTAGATTAAGAAAATTAAATGTGCTTTGCTGTCTACAATATAAGCCAAGATACGATTTTACGTGTTTTTAAATAAATATTATATATTCATATTTCAATTATACTAATTATAATTAAACAACAATAACAACTGAATCTTCAAAGAGAAATTATGCATTTTCAAACACTCGTCTCTCGACACGTGCGTTGCACATGTACTCATATAATTAGTACAAAATTGAAAAAGTTATATTGTTTTGTACATGAATGATAAAACGCTTTGAATCATGATTGTATTTATAAGAAAAAGATTGCACTAAGAAATAATATGGATATTTAAGCTAAGAAATATAGAAGAAGAAGATAAAATATAACATTGTAAATATTAGCTCAAGAAATTATTATACGCATGTGAAGCTAAAGAGTTTAATTTTATAACGTGAAGAATTTAGATACATGTACCTTAATAAATTCTGACAATCCCAAGTCAAATATAACGTTGCAAAACTATCTTTTGTAGTTATCATATGTTTCGTTTATTTATATTGAAGGTATTATTAATATAACTTTTAAGGGCATTAAAGTCCAATAGTATTATAGGATTATTTAGTCTTTTACATTCAACTTTTTGATCTTCATGCTTATAATATAGCATGATGATGATTGTAACAGATATTGTATGGCCCAAAGTTACTGCATAAACTTCTTCTAATCTTTTCATTTTACAGTTTGGTGAATCAAGGTCACTGGGAGGCTAATAAAGGCTTTGTCATAGGCCCCTTAATTTGTGATCTAAAAAAAAACTAGTAAATTTTATTTTTACATACACAATATTAAAATTTATAGAACAAGGGAAAATGTATAAAATTTTAATTAAAAACTGTCTATTTTTTAATAGTATAAATATTTCAGAACTTTGAATTATACCAGTAAAATCCTTATATTAGTAAATAATTTTTGTTACAACTATATCCATATAATGTACTGCAAATACGTGGCTAATGTTTTATTAACTAGAATTCACCCTTATCAATATATATAATATTATTACTATGCGAGGCCAAAGACATATTTTAAGAATACTATGTTATAAACAATAAGTATGCCGAAGAAAGAAAAAAACAACACTAACTTAAGACCTCTTATTAAAAATTAATTTTAAATTATTAATTTTATTGAACTGTCCTTCTAGAGAATCATATTTTTCTTTATCTTACTATTGGAGATAAAAGGATATGCTAATTCCCTTCTACTGCTTTTTTTCATCTCCCATTATCAACAGTTCCTCTGGGTTATTTGCCAAACAAAAACATATTTTTTGTATTTATGAAAGATAATGGTATAATATACTAAGGCAAAAACCCTAGTACACATTAAATTCACAAGAGGGTCACCGCATATGATGCATATAAAATATAATTGATAACATTCATAAGTAGTTGAGAAATTATGAATTCTAAAATTCAAAAGACGCCAAAACAAAACGAAAACAAAAAGAAAGGATTTCAAAGCTATTTCAACATCTACTCATCTGCCTTATATTTTCTGGAGTTTTCAAAGACTGGTTGAACATTAGAAATGTTGTTCGCTTGTTGATTTTTGCTGGAAAATGGTAGCTGATCTCCATACATTTCAAATTATATCTTTATTCGGCTATTTCGAGTTCATTTCAAGCACTAGGTACACTGCTCATGAATCTGTATTTGTTATTTAAATGAAATGTTGAGTTCTTGGTGAGTTGTGATTTACTGTGCGTTTTCTGTCATGTGATTATTTTTCTTGATAAATTGTTCATTAGATCCAAGTGCATTTCATTAGATAAATTGTTCATTAGATCCAAGTGATAATTAGTATCATATTGTTGGATATTCTTTGTTTAATTAGTGAGCATGTTGATAGTTTCAGAAATCACGTGTACATCTATGATGGTTCTATGTTCTCATCAATTCTATTTATTTTTAGTAAGTTTACGAGAAGCTGATTCTGAAACTGTTATGATATTGGAGTTTCCCAAAGGAGGATTTGAAATTGACTTATTGAACGGTGAAGAAAGAAGAGGTAAGGATTAGAAGAATATTTAGTTTGAAGGTTTTTTTTTGTTTAGTGTTCATGTAGAATCAAACTCCTGTAATTCATATGATAATTTGCTCTAGATTTGGCAGGCATGAAGTGATTGTTAGTGTTAGAAATAATTATTTATGTAATTGCTTTCATGATTTTAAAATTCACCTGATTATGTATGGATCATGTAATGACATTCATCTGTGAGTACGTTTATAAGAAGTTGGATTTAAAATTCGTGTTGGTTGAATATGAGCTAATGGGCCTCTATATCTTTGGGAGTACTGAGCCTGATAATTGGCTCAGCCGAACCTATGCATGAAATGGGAGCTCACATGGACTCTGAAACTAGCCTTAAACCGGCCCAAAACGCGAAGGCCAAGGAGTCCTGGGCTTTGTGCTAAGCTTGTGGATGCCTGCTCTTGACCTGATAGAGGTCTTAACATGGGCTTTTAATCGCATACCGTCTATAACACCACTAATCAACTATTGAGTAGGTATGAACTAAACACAAGCATGATTTTCAGTAACAATCAATATATCTCACACCGTCTCTTTTTAAAAATTCAAAAGCAAATCTACTTTACTTGTGAAGCATCTTCTTTCAAATCCTACAGTAAATAACTTCAAATAAGTTTTAACGTTTCACAGGATCACATGCATCAATTAGGTATATACTTTGTGAGCACGTAAATTTTACCCTACAGAAAATACTCCTATAAAATTCACAAAAATAGATTTTTTTTTCCTAATTGTTTTAATTTTTCATAGAATTTCTAGGAATTTCCTGTTAATTGTTGTTTGCATTTAGTTGCATATTTAATGTCTTAAAATCATAAGAAAACACCAAAAAATATCTGAAATCTTCATTGCATAGCATTTTAAATTTTATTTACATTTTTAGGATTTAATTACGTTTATTAGTTGCATTGTTAAATGAAAAATCACAAAAAAACCATAGTCATTTTACATTTTTAGCTTTTAGTTTTAAATTAGTAATTTCCTTTCATTAGTTTTAAATTAATTATTTATTTAAATATTAAAAATAGTAAGTAGGTTAATTTTGCAAATTAGATTTAAGTTAGGATTTAATTAGGATTTTAATTAATTTTGTTTAGAATTTAAAACCAAAAGAAAAAAAAGAAAAAAAAAAGCAAAGAAGTAGGCAATTTGGTCTTCTAATTTCGTTCGGGCCAGCTTGGGTCGGGGCTCAAATTTAATTTTTGCCTTAGATCCGTGTTGAGCCCAAGCCATACCCAACCCATTCCCCTTGAGACACCTAAACAACATCATTTTTTAGCCTACTAATTACAGCCTTTGGATCAAGTATGATCCAATGGCTGGGAACTAACCCACACACCCCTTAAAAGTGTCTGAACACTCTCCCCTCCCCCCCCCAAAAAAAAATCCCTTTCATTCTCACCTCTCTCATCTCCCATTCCAAACCCTAGCCGCCCTAAATCCCCAAACCCCTCTAACCGGTGGCGACCACTACAAACAACCCCAAAATTCCACCCCACAATCTCCAACTCCTCCTCAATCTAAACCCCTTACCATTTTCTCCGAAATCTTCACCAAAATCAGCAAATTAAAGATCTAAAATTCCAGAAAATTGAGTTTTTTCCACTCTCTGATTCTTCATGATTTACCATGCGTTTTGGCTCGAAACTCACGTGAATCGATTGCTCTTAACGAGAGCAATCGATCTACGTTAGCTTCGATTCATTTCGGAGCCACAGAATCCGTTCGAGTTTTGTTGGTCGGCCCGTTTTTTATTCAAATCGTTTTCAGTCATGTAGTGCCCACACGTATAACTCTCATCATGTTTATCTCTTTAGTTTCAGGTTGTTTCCTCATATTCACCTCCTTTTACCTTATCTCTGTCAAAAATAGAAATAATTATTAGTAACTAATCCGTTTGATTATTAATTAGCTTCCTAATCTCAATACTGTAGGACTTCTTATAGAGTTTAATTATGTCGGTAATGAATATGTATGTTTGTTAGGTCACAGAATGTGTGTTCGATAGTTCAGTCTTTTAGGCTGAGTTTTTTTTCTTTCCTGATCTTGCTAATTGTTGTCTTTTGATTCTGTTCTCTTTAGGATTAGATTAATGCTTAATAATAAAAGTCATTCGATATAGGCTTAGAGTATTGATGATTGGCAATTAACAGGACATTTAGAGGGCACTTTAGGAATTAAATCTGAAGGAATATTATCTGTAGCTGCTTGAGAAGGTTCTAGAGATAGGGTGAGGGACTAAAATGCAATAAAACAAAAGAATTAGGTCAAGTTTGGGATAAAAGAGTTGATTTTCATAAGCTAAAGGTTTAAAAAAAAATAAGAAAAATATCTAAAAGGGACAACTGTCCATTTCAGTTGTAAAAAGATATTATTTTTCTGAATTTTAGGAAGGGCTGACATATTCCTTTCTAGAACCTCCCTCATCTCTATTTGAATGCACTCATATACTCTATATAATAGAGGGGTTCTCTACATAAAAGAACACGCGGAAAAACCCTCAAAAATCCAGAATTCTTTCTCACTTTGACACTGATTTTCTACATTGATTTTTCCTAAAACAAAGCTGGAAGTTCAACTTGGAGATTTCAAGCAGTATTCAAATTTATGAAAACTTTTTGTTTAACTTAAAGTCTGCTGTTGTTCATTGTTGGTTGGGTTTTCATCTTTCACTTTTGCTTTGTCAAGTTCATTGGTTTGCTACTAGGTATGTATGAATTCTTCCTTGTGACAATCTGTTGGATATGAAATTGGTGAATGAAATGTTGACTTCATGACTATGTTTAATCATGTGTGTTCATTGCGTTATAACTATTAGATCCATCTATCCTTGCTGATAAAGTTGTGTGCTTAAGCCAAAATCTAGACTGAAATCCTCTTTTCCTTTGAGAAAATTCCATTTGCTGATCCTTTGTTTAGTCGACTGTTAATTAGCCTTGCTTTAAGTGTAACTTGAGAACTGAAATGTTGCCACTTAACTTGGAATTCCTTTAGTGTTGTTTCAGTTAAGTTATTGCCTGATTATGGCAGGAAAAAAGGAGGTGTGACAGCTCTGGCGACTCTGTTGGGGATCGAACCCAGAATCTCTGGTTCAGGGTTCAGAATTCGAGCTTAGAATAGCTGTTATGATTGGCTTTAACGATTGTCTGATTTTTACGTGTTTGAGCCTAATAAGCCTAATGTACTACTTGCCACTTTTTACCGCTTTGATATTGTTTGAATTGTATATAAAACTGTTACGAAACCCTTCTTCTCTCTGAGTCTTCTAAATCTTCCGGGAAGCGTACGCTTCGCATGGCTTCTTTTCTATTAGAGACATATCGTAATTTTAGAACGAGGTTCGGACAAGTTGCAAAGCAGGTGAAGCTTCTGTATTCCCGGTACGCTCCCCCCCCCCTCCCCGGCTCGAGTTGTCCGCTCAGGTAAGCCAGGTCTAGAATAATACACTCAGGTTTTAAACTTAGAATGATATAGCCTCATGCCGGATCCCTAGTAGATACGTTTGTTTGTATCACGTGCATTTGACTTTTGGGACTCAACACAGGGGTTGGGTCCGTCTAGGACAGGTGTAGCCAAAATTAAAAGACCAACCTGATACATTTTACGTGCTACTTGTACATTTATTTGCTTCGGTTTGCATGTTGACCGATTTCTAGAATAGGGAAAGAAAATCAAGAAAACCAAGAATGAGGTAGGAGAGAAAATCGTCCGTTTTTGAAAATCCCGATATCCAAAATATCTCGAAACTCTGCCGAATATTTTTTAAAAAAAGAAGTAAAAGAAAAAGTCACTTCAAGATAAGCCATATTTTCATGTTGCGTCAAAACTCATCGAACTACGCAGATTTGATTCTCGCCGGATGTGAGGTATGTAGGCAACCTTCATCGGGTCCAGCCTCGCTTTTACAAAAATAACCAAAAATATAAAAATGCCGTCATTTTGTCATAAATAAAGTTAGTTGATGTCGTTTTTGTCTAAATAGCCAGAAATATCTCGACGGGATGCCGGAAGGCCGTTTTGGCAAGAATAGCCGCCTATGGTCCTTTTTCTAATTTTTTGGCCACTTAGCAAACACAACCCTAAAATTTTCCGTTCCGAAGTGCTGAAGGGTCGTATTTGCAAAAGCAGCCATGATTTGTTTTCAGTTGGATTTTGAAAAATAATATAATCTTTTCATGGTCAGTTTTTAAACAAAATTCACATGTTTTAACGAGTCACCCTAGTTTTAAAATGTGTAGAATGAGCATCGTTGAGAATGTACCTTTTTGGGTCGTATATGAGATTCCACTAAGACTCCACATCTGGTGGAATGACCTGGGGGAGGTCAGCAACCGTTCTGTGACTAAAGCTTTAGGTGGGCTCACCGATCTTCTGAAGATTAAGCCAGGGTCGATATAATTGAAGCTTTGATACCATTTTGGGACCGCCACACGATATTTTTCACTTCTCTGACTTTGAATTGACCCCTACGCTGGAGGAAATGGTAGGTTACGCTGGTTTTGATGGGAATCTCAGGCACCAATATCCAGTAGCACCTAGAACTGTAACCCCCCATAAGTTTTTGGACCTTTTGAGCATTAACCGGCAGGTTAAAGATGAAAATTTGGCCGAAGAATTCTGCACATTCCACTTCTTATATAGCCGGTATGGAAACCCCCACGAATTTGAGGCTCCAGACACTAGTTTAAGTCACCAGGGAAAGAAAGACAAGTGGGAAGCCCATAGGGTTTTAGCCTTCGTGGTTGCATTCTTAGGCACAATGATATGCTCAAGGAGTGATGGACACATAGAACTGGGACTTGCAGGAATGGATGACTTTATGATCAAGAAGGCCAATGGTACTCTTATACCGATGATTCTCGCAGAAATCTATCGAGCTTTAACTGCCTGCCGAGCTGGTGCAAAGTTCTTTGAGGGTTGCAGTCTGCTTTTGCAAATGTGGCTGGTGGAACAACTTTGTCGTCGCCTGAGGTACATGAACTACGGATTGACCGGACTCAATTGCATTGAAGAGTACGAAAATAGGGTAAACGGCTATGAGTTGTCGGAGGGTACTGAAGCGTGGTTTGTGTATCTGGGTTCTCTGACCGCAAAGCAAATTGAGTGGACTTTCAGTTGGCTCATGGTTAATGAGGTTATCTACATGTCTGCCGAAGTGTGCTTTCTCTTATTGATGGGTCTTCGGAGTATTCAGCCATATGCTCTGCATCGGGTCCTCCGCCAATTGTGAAGATATCAAACAACCCCTCATGATGAAGATCTGAGTGTACAAGTCATTGAGCTATGCCCAAGGGCTGCATTCCCAGAAGAAAGGGTTCGCCATGTTTTGGCACCAATGTAGGTTTTTGGAGCCATAGACTTAGGTGCGGGATTTGTCTTCTGGTGAAGTCGAGTCTAATTACACGACATGGTATGGTAAGAGATCCCGGGTCGATCAAGATCCAGAACAACCCGCCAAAAGGCCCCTTGTCCAACAATTCACTGACGGAGCGCAAGAACAATGGGTTTGGTTAGCTAAAGAGAAGGAATACCGGACCACCATAAGCAAACTAGAAGATCAAATCATAAGCATCAAATTTGATAGTAGTTTGCATGCTGCCGAGGATGAAAGAGAAAAGAAAAGGTTGACCCGGGAAAACGAAGCCCTCCGAGCTCAGATCCGGAAAATAAAAATAGTCGCCGAAACGCCGGTAAGAAAAGAGAAAGATGAAAGAATTATAACTAACCTGAGGCGAAAAGTGCATGATTATGGGGCTGATTTGACAAAGGCCGAGGAAGACTTGGCAAAAGATCGAGCAAAGTTGGCAAAAAGTGCAGAAGAACAGACAAGGTTTGCTCACCAGTTAAGGCAAAAGTATGATAGAGAAGTCACAATCTTAAGGAAAAGGCAGACTACCCTCTAAAATGAAATGGTTCAGCAGATAAAGGACTTCAAAACAGAAAGAGAACACTGATATGCCTTGATTTACCAATTAGAAGAGAGCGTGCAGAAGTTGCAAGACCAAGACAACACAGCCACACAGGTACTGGAAGCCCGTGCACAATAAATTGGACGCTTGCTTCAAGAAAAGGGTGTCATTAGAATGAGAATCAAAGAAATAGCTGATTATGTTGCAATGAAATGCCATGAATGTGAAGATATGACTAGATCTATGTGTTTTGCTTCCGTGATGACCTTTGTTCGCTAGGTGATGGTTGATCTAGACCACCTTCATGAAGAGATTGCACGTAGGCCCACGTCGAGACCGGCTGATGTCCCTCGGGCCCCCGGAATAACATTGGAGGCTCTTATGTATTCTTGATTTTTCGGTTTTTGAGTCTGTATTTTACTTTTTCTCGAGTATGTCCGTCTTTGTCAAGTCTGTAAGTTTCTTTTTAGTCATCAGTATTTTCGAGTATTTGTAATAGAAAAACCCAAAAAGAGTTTTTATATTATTATTAATGAAATATCGAAAAACCCAAAAAAAAATTCTCTTTTCTTTCATTTTGCATTTATTTCCTGAACTACGTAATGATCTGATTCATGCGGCGTCATGATACGTAGGCAATCTCTATATGATTCAATCATAGCCGTAAAATTAATTGAGTGAAAATAAAAAATAAAAAAAGAGAAAAAATTGAGTGAAAAAGAAAGAAGAAATGACAAAAACAAAAAGAGAAAAAGAGAGTGCTAAAAATAAAAGAGCAACAGAAGCAAAATGAGAAAATCAAGAGTGATTAAAGGGAGGCAGAAATGAAAGAGAAGAGGTACGAGTGAAAAAAGGGTTAGTTAAGGCCAGGATGAAACATGCAACCATTCAAACACATGGTAGAAGCGTTTAACTGTTTAGGTGCATTGCATCCCAATGTGCGATTTCCTATCTGTTAAGCGTCTCAAAACTAACAAGGTTGTTGGATGTGCAATTTAGCCAGGTTCTGTTTAGGTGGTTAGTTTGGCATTTTGGCAAGTCATCCATACAACACCAGGTCAAAGCGCAAGGCAGTCATGACTAGAAAAGAATCGGACACATGAGTTGTTGACCCATCAAAAGAGATTGTGGAGTCGGAATCTGAACTGAAAGAGGAGGTCCAAAGGTTGAAACATCAAATGGCAAAAATGTATCAGGCTTGGATCAGGGGACATCCTCCACCTTTATTTCCTACTAACTATACAGAAAACCCTGCCTCCATCCCACCACTATCACAAGCCCAGATTCCCAGTACCGTTGATCTTTCCCCTCAACATGCACCAGGCTTTACCCCTTACCACAACTACCCTGGCACCTCGTCCCAAACTTTCCATGCTCCACCAGCCAAAATAACCTCATACCTTGCTCCGACATCTACTCCTGTTTTTGTAGCCCCTCCATAAGCTACCCTCTACCGATCTTCTAGTGAACCCACGTTCAAAGCTCTAGATGCCCAATAGTATGCTCTAGAACCAACCTTCAAGGTCCCAGATCCTTATTGTTACACCTCACACTTTGAGCCTCATGTTGAAACCGAGAAACCATCTAAGAACGTGGAGCAAGATGAGATATTCAGGAAAGTGAAGAGTTTAGAGCAATCTTTGAGGAACATGCAAGGAATAGGAATCCAAGTATGTGTGGCCTACAAAGACTTGTGCTTTTTCCCTGACGTCCAACTGCCCGCCGGGTTCAAGAAGCCCAAGTTTGACCTGTACGATGGACATGGAGATCCCGTGGCCCATTTGAGAGGCTTTTGTAGTAAGATGAGAGGTGTCGGTGGGAAGGGCGAATTATTGATGGCATATTTTAGTTAGAGTCTGAGTGGGGCGGCTCTCGAATGGTACACTCACCAAGACGCTAGCAGGTGGTACATATGGTGCGATTTGGCTCAGGCCTTTGCTCGGCACTTTCAGTACAACATAGACATTGTTCCGGATAGCCTATCCCTACTAAGGTAGAAAAGAAGCCCAGTGGAAGCTTTAGGGAATACGGGTTCAGATGGAGAGAGCAAGCTGCATGGGTCAATCCTCCGATGGAAGAAGACGAGATGGTCGAGTACTTTCTTCAAGCCCTAGATCCTACTTACTTTGGCCATTTGATCTCAACCATAGATAAGCCCTTCAATGATGTGGTAAAGATGGGAGGAATGGTGGAAGAGGGACTCAAGTCAAGCAAGATCATGAGATACTCCTCCATAAAAGCAACCACACAGGCAATTCAAAGTGGCACAGGAAGCTTGTTAGGCAAAAAGAAGAAGGATGATGTCACTATGGTTGTCTCTGGATCAGGGCGTGACCCGAGGGGTTCACCTCACTAGTACACCCAGCCTTGACCCCAACCCCAAGCCTACTCCCAAGCTCCATATAATCCATCCCGACATTATTTCCCATCACAAGACCCTCAATACTCAGTCAGACCACCCCAATACCATGTTCACCATGCACAGTCATATGCTCAATCCCCCTTATTACCCGCAATGGCATGCTCCAACTCCACAAAATCCTTATCCACCCCCACAAACCTACTGAAACCTTATTGGTCCAAACTTTCGACCAAGGTCGGATTATAGGAGAGAAAGGCAGCAGCGGAAAGAAACCTTCACCCCTCTTGGAGAGTCCTATGCCAGTTTGTTTCAAAGGTTGAGTCAATTGGACATGTTGAGGCTGATTGAGGCAAAGATACCAAATCCACCCCCAAAGAACCTTGATTATTCTCTAAGGTGCGCATATTGTTCTGATTCCCTAAGGCACGACACAGAGAAGTGTTGGCATTTGAAGAGGGCAATCCAAGAGCTCATTGATACAAATAAAATTGTAGTCCAGAGCCCGGGTGCGCCAAACATCAACCAAAATCCTTTGCCAGCCCATGCATAGATACACATGATTGAAATAGTTCGTAAGGATGGGGAGCGCAAGAATTCTTCCAAGTCCGTCATGATGATTCGTGCTAGTGAAAGTAATTCGGTTAAGGCTCCAGATTCTACAAAAGCAATGCCCTTGACAGTTGAAGGGATGACGGAGAAGCTAAGCATGCTCAACATGAAGCCACCTGTGTTGGTTGTGAAAGGGCCTCCGGATGATGTTGGAGCAAGTCATGAAAAGCCGAAAGTGGTCGTGCAAGGGATCCCGAACAAGCATGTCGTAGTCATGGAAGAGGCTCGTATTACCCATGTTGTTATTAAGCCAGTGACCCAGTTGCCAATGGTTGATACAAAGGTTGTCCCGTGGAATTACAAACATGTGATAGTGACATATAAAGGGAAATAAGTAGAGGAAGAAGTCAATGAAACCGGAGGACTGCCTCGTTCTGGGAGATATTTTACTCCAAAGGAATTGAGGAAAGCCAAGCCATTCATGGATAGCCAAATCCCAGTAAAGAAGCCGGTCACCGAAAAAGAGGCTGAAGAGTTCCTGAAAAAGATGAAATTGCAAGACTATTCCATTATGGAGCAGTTAAGGAAAACACCGGCTCAGATCTCTCTTTTGTCTTTGCTGTTACATTCAGATGAACACCGCAGAGCCCTGATGAAGATTTTGAATGAGGCACATGTTCCTGATAAGATCATGGTGAATCACTTGGAAAAGATTGCTAACAAGATCTTCGAAGCAAGCATGATCACTTTTTCAGATAATGAACTCCCCATGGAAGGTACAGAACACAACCGAGCTCTTTATCTCACGGTGAAGTGTGAGGATTCCGTTGTCTCAAGGGTACTGGTTGATAACGGCTCTAGTGTAAATATTTGCCCCATGTCCACTTTGTAAAAATTGAAGATCAGCACTGAAAGAATCCACATGAACAGTGTATGTGTTCGAGGCTTTGATGGAGGAGGGAAAGATTCTGTTGGTGATATAATGCTCGAATTGTCGATAGGGCTAGTTGAGTTTACTATGGAGTTCCAAGTGCTAGATGTGGCTATCTCCTACTACTTGTTGTTGGGCAAGCCCTGGATACATACTGCTAAGGCGGTCCCATCTGCTCTGCATCAAATGGTAAAGTTCGAATGGGACAGGCAGGAAATAGTTGTGCACGGTGATGAGAACTTATCTGCTTACAATGACACAACTGTTCCATTTATTGAAGCGGAATATGATAAAGGGCCTTTGGTCTACCAAACTTTCGAAACGGTGTCTGCTGAGAAGTTTCCTGAGGGAGAGCGCATTCCAGGTCCGAAGCTATCCTCCGCATCTGTAATAGTGGCAAATGAAATGTTGAAAAATGGTTTTGTGCCAGGTAAAAGTCTGGGTTTATCTTTACAGGGTATTGTACATCCAGTGTGTCCACGTGAAAATCTTGGTACATCTGGTTTGGGATTCACGCCCACAGAGAAGGACGTGAAAAAGGCTAAAAATATGAAACAGAAAGTATGGTCACTCCCTAAGCCTGTTCCGCACATCTCCAAGTCTTTTGTTAAGACAGGGGCCGCAAAACATCCAATATTATCAGTCCCGAAACTTGTGGTCGACGTTGATGAAGAGCTGATCAAGAGGTTCCAGAGTCTGTTTGATGAGGTTAATATGGTAGAAATTGGGGAAGGCTCCAGTAACGTAGATGTGCAGCTCGTTGGGCCAAATGTGAAGCTTAGCAATTGGGAAGCTACTCCTCTCCCCATCCGGAAGGAGTTTTGGTAGTTTTCTTTGTTTTCCTTTCTGTTATCTGAATTATTTCAAGGTTGTAATCCAGATTTTTATTTTTTGCTTATTTTGATGTTCAAACCCTTCTATCCTTTTATTTTCAATGAAATACAATTTCCCGTTTTCCATTATTCCTGATAGCGTTTCATTTTTGTTTTTCTTTTGTACAATGCTTTTTATGTTGGTTTCAATGACATGACATGCATGAGGAATTTTCAGCCAAGTCTTAAAAGCCAATCTAATTCTGAAATAATAATCCAAGAGGTAGAGTATGATGAAGAAGCAGAATATGATGAAGAAGCAGCATTTGAGGAAATAAGTAAAGAATTAAAACATTTTGAAGAAAAACCAAAACCTAATTTGAATGAAACTGAAGCAATCAATTTAGGAGATCAACATAATGTTAGGGAGACTAGGATAAGTGTGCATTTGGAATCACAAGTCAAGGAAGAAATAATCAAAACCCTGTTTGAGTACAAAGATGTCTTTGCATGGTCGTATGACGATATGCCAGGCTTAAGTACTGATCTGGTAGTTCATAAACTGCTAACTGATCCTGCATTCCCTCTTGTCAAGCAGAAGCTAAGAAAGTTCAAGACTGACATGAGTGTGAAGATTAAAAAAGAAATCATAAAGCAACTTGAGGCAAAGGTCATTTAGGTCACTCAATATCCCACTTGGTTAGCTAATGTTGTGCCAGTACCAAAGAAGGATGGTAAGACCAGGGTATATGTTGATTATTGTGATCTTAACAAGGCAAGCCCAAAGGATGACTTTCCATTGCCGAACATCCACATTCTGATTGATAATTGTGCCAAGCATGAGATCGCGTCTTTTATGGATTGCTACGCGGGATATCATTAGATCCTGATGAACGAGGAGGATGCGGAAAAAACAGCGTTCATCATGCCATGGGGAACATATTGCTACCGGGTAATGCCATTTGGTTTGAAGAATGCTGGGGCAACTTACATGAGGGTGATGACTACCATATTTCATGACATGATACACACAGAGATTGAGGTTTATGTAGATGATGTGATCATAAAGTCAAAGAAGCAGTCCGACCATGTCAAGGACTTGAGAAAGTTTTTCCAAAGGCTCCGCAGGTACAACCTCAAGCTCAATCCGGCAAAATATGCATTTGGTGTCCCGTCCGGGAAACTATTGGGATTCATAGTCAGTCGACGCGGTATTGAGTTGGATCCGTCAAAGATCAAATCCATCCAAGAATTACCACCGCCAAAGAATAAAACCGAGGTGATGAGCCTGCTCGGAAGGTTAAACTACATCAGCAGGTTTATTTCTCAACTCACGACAACTTGTGAGCCCATCTTTAAGTTGCTGAAGAAGAATGCTGCAGTTAAGTGGACTGACGGGTGTCAGGAAGCATTTGATAAGATCAAGAGGTACCTGTCAAACCCACCTGTGCTGGTCCCGCCGGAGCCTGGGAGACATTTAATTCTATATTTGACAGTCCCGGATAATTCTTTTAGTTGTGTGTTGGGTCAACACGACATCACGGGAAAGAAGGAGCAAGCTATTTATTATCTAAGCAAGAAGTTCACTCCTTATGAGGTTAAGTATACTCTTCTTGAGAGGACATGTTGCGCCCTGACTTGGGTGGAACAAAAGTTGAAATATTATTTATCGTCCTACACTATTTACCTCATTTCTCGCATGGATCCTCTAAAGTATATCTTTCAGAAGCCTATGCCCATAGGAAGACTTGCAAAGTGGCAGATTTTACTCACGGAGTTTGACATCATCTATGTGACTCGGACCGCGATGAAAGCCCAAGCCTTGGCCGATCACTTGGCCGAGAATCCGATGGATGAAGAATATGAGCCACTGAAGACTTATTTTCCTGATGAAGAAGTGATGTATGTTGACGAGGTTGATCATAATGAAAAGCCAGGTTGGAAACTCTTCTTTGATGGAGCTGCTAACATGAAAGGTGTCGGAATAAGAGCTGTACTCATTTCTCAAACAGGGCGTCACTACCCCCGTGACGACCCAACTTTGTTTTTATTGCACCATTAACATGTCCGAGTACGAAGCATGCATTCTGGGTTTGAGGTTAGCTGTAGATATGGGAGTCCAGGAGATACTGGTTCTGGGAGATTCGAATTTGCTGGTTCACCAGATTCCGAGATAATGGGAGACTCGGGATTTGAAGCTCATACCGTATCGACAGTGTCTGCATGATCTTTGTCAACGATTCAGGTCAGTAGAATTCAGGCATATTCCCATGATTCATAATGAGATTACCGATGCCTTGGCTACTCTGGCGTCAATGTTACACCATCCGTATAAGACTTACGTCGACCCTCTGCATATCCAAGTCCGTGATCAGCACACTTATTGTAATGTGGTTGAATAGGAACTTGATGGTGAACCTTGGTTCCATGATATCAAGGAATAAATCAAGTCGGAGGTATATCCGGTACATGCCACAGGTGATTAAAAGAGAACCATTCGACGTCTGGCTAGTGGATATTTCTTAAGTGGGGGAATCTTGTACAAGAGGACTCCAGATCTAGGACTACTAAGGTGCATAGATGCTAAACAAGCTTCTACCATCATGGCCGAAGTGCATTCCGGAGTCTGCGGGCTGCATATGAATGGGTATGTCTTGGCAAAGAAGATACTTCGAGCAGGTTATTATTGGCTCACCATGGAACAAGATTGCATCAGCTTTGTTCGCAAATGCCATCAATGCCAGGTGCACGGCGATTTGATTCATTCCCCGCCATCTGAGTTGCACACAATGTCTTCACCTTGGCCCTTTGTTGCTTGGGGCATGGATGTCATTGGACCAATTGAGCCGGCAGCGTCAAACATGCATAGGTTTATTCTGGTGGCCATTGATTACTTTACCAAGTGGGTTGAAGCTGTAACTTTCAAGTTCGTGACCAAGAAGGCAGTGGTAGATTTTGTTCATTCAAATATCATTTGCCGGTTCGGAATTTCCAAGGTAATCATCACAGACAATGCTGTTAATCTCAACAATCATTTGATGAAATAGGTATGCCAACAGTTCAAGATCATGCATCGAAACTCCACTCCGTATCGTCCTAAGGCAAACAGAGTTGTTGAGGCTGCTAACAAGAACATAAAGAAGATACTTCGTAAGATGGTGCAAGGTTCCAGGCAATGTCATAAAAAGTTACCTTTTGATTTACTGGGTTATCGCACTATTGTTCGCACTTCAGTAGGTGCAACTCCTTATTTGCTAGTATATGGAACTGAGGCAGTTATATCTGCGAAAGTTGAGATTCCATCCCTTCGGATCGTTGTGGAAGCTGAAATTGATGATGGTGAGTGGGTCAAAACCCGGCTAGAGCAGTTGAGTTTGATTGATGAGAAAAGATTGGCAGCAGTATGTCATGATCAATTATATTAGAAAAGAATGGCGAGAGCATACAACAAGAAGGTGCATCCCCGAAAATTTGTAGTGGGCCAGCTAGTATTGAAACATATCCTTCCACATCAGGCTGAAGCTAAAGGCAAGTTCACCCCAAACTAGCAAGGGTCGTTCGTTGTGGCAAAAGTGTTACCCAGTGGTGCTTTATATTTAACAGATATAGAAGGCAAATGTGTGTATATGACTATCAATTTTGATGCAGTCAAGAGATATTATGTTTGATTTTTTTGCTTATCTTCAATTGCATTTTGTACTTGGCATGCTCAAATTTGGAATGACGAAGGCATTTTATTCTGCTACCCCAAACACTTTTACCCTTTGTTATCCCTTTTGAGACTTATTTATTTTCTTTCATACCCCTCTTTTGAAATCAGAAGTAGAGTTAGAAAATAGAAAGAAAGAAAAAAAAAGAAAAAAAAAGGAAAGAAGAAAAAGGAAAAGAAAGAAAAAGAAGAAGGAAAAAAGAAGAAAAAGAAAAAAAGAGAAAAAAGCAACAAAAACAAAATAACTTTTAGTTTGAACTACGTTCGACCTGATTCCTTTTAAGGATACGAAGGCAACCTTACTATGAGGTTCGGTCCCATCAAAATAAAAATCCAAAATTCCCAAGACTCAAAGAAAATGGGGCAGAAGTTTTAGTTTTGCAAAAGATGTGATTCCAAAAGTTGTAATTTTGAACCCTTTCATCTTAAATTATCTTGAGCCTTCATGCCACCCTTTCTTTCTGACCCTATCCAAAAGCCTACAATACGGTCCATAGAAAGACCTTCCGATCAATCTTTGAGGATACCAAGTCAAGCGAGATAGTGGTATGATTTACATCATGGGTAACACTTTGATCATGGGCACAAGGAAAAATGAACAAAATGAGAGAGTCTTATTGGTGAAAACCCTCGCGGGCACCGTAAGGCGATGGTGAGCTGAGAGAAAATTTAAAACGAGAGAGTCTTATTGGTGAAAATTCTCGCAGGCACCGTAAGGCGACAGTGAGTTGAGAGATGAATAAATGAGAGAGATTTGTTAGTGAAAACCCTTCGGGGCACTACAAGTCGAATGAGGTTCGTGAGTTTACAGAGAAATTAGATCATTGAAAGCTCGATTTTTGAATTATGGAGACATGACATGAACTGAAAGTGTGATTGGTTGGACGGATTTAGGCTGATCAATCCGAAATGCATGTCATGATTATTGGAGCCAGTTGCTTCACTCAGATAAGTCTCTTTTCCTCTCTCATCCGAATAGACATCTTCATTCATACCTTTTTTTGTTTCTTTTGCCAAAAATCACTTCACTTTGTTCTTTTGGTTCTATTTCTTTGTGTTTCTTTCAAGTAAGTTTTGTTAAAGCAAGCAAGAAAGGACTTCAAAGCCTACTACCGGCTTCTTGATTGTATAAGGCAAAGTTTGGTTGAGCACATCATAAATAAGATGATTCAGAAGGAGCAATATGGTGATAACTGAAGTTCAAGTGATCAAGTGAATCTTGAATTTTGAGAAAATACAAAGGCTCAACAATTGTCAGCATGAAAACACAATGCAACAAGTGATTGTAAGGGATTCGGGTCATCCAGAGGTTTTTTGTGGTCAAGGTTCAATCAGAAGGTCAAATAATTCCTTGTTAGCCCGAAGCAGCTAATCAGAATGAAGCATGGCAGCGGCAAAAGCGGACACCTCCAGCAACGATGCCACAAACTAACCACCATATTTTCAAACTCACAAAATTTCCTTTGATTGAAACAAGGGCAGGAAGATTTGGTCATTCGCGAGGATTCCCCATGAGGAAAGCATAGTTCAGAAAATTTATTTTGTTTTGTCTATTTTGTTGTGATTGCAGGCACCTACCTGGAGAACCAGGAAATTTATTTAAAGTTCAAATCATTAGCATGTGCCCACTTGGAGAACGAGGAAATCTATTTCAAGTTCAAGTCAGTAGAAGGCGCCCACCTGGAGAACGAGGGAATTCATTTCAGAGTTATTTCAATTTTCAAGTTAATAGCAGGCGCCCGCCTGGAGAACGAGAGAATTCTTTTCAGAGTTATTTCAAATTTCAAATCAATAGCAGGCGCCCACATGGAGAACGATGGAATTCCTTTCAGAGTTATTTCAAATTTCAAGTCAGTAGCAGGCGCCCACCTGGAGAATGAGGGAATTCATTTCAAGTTCAAGTCAGTTGCAGGCGCCCACTTGGAGAACGAGGGTATTCATTTCAGAATTCATTGCAAGTTCAAGTCAGTAGCAGGCGCCCACCTGGAGAATGAGGGAATTCATTTCAAGTTCAAGTCAGTGGCAGGCGCCCACCTGGAGAACGATGGCAGTCATTTCAGAATTCACTTCAAGTTTCATGTCAGTAGCAGGTGCCCACCCGGAGAACGAGGGAAGTCATTTCAGAATTCACTTCAAGTTTCAAGTCAGTAGCAGGAGCCCGCCTGAAGAATAGGGTGAATTCGAGTTAGAAGTAGCAGAAGCTCGCCTCAAGAATGCGAGTCGATAGTTCGAGAGGCACAATAGGACTGTAGAAGATTCAAGATCAAGTTTCAGAAGACTTATAGATAGGAATCTTGTAATTTATAGCTGATAGACTTGTTTAGTTTCTTTTTATTTTTTATTTTTGGTGTAATAAGGGGTTCAACAAGCAGTAACAGCAGTGAAGCCATAACTTTTCGGTAGTCCCAGCTACCAAAGTTTTCAGAACTACACTAACCTGATTCCTTTATAGCCAAGGATATGTAGGCAACCTTTGAAGCAAGGTTCAGTCAAGCTCTTTCAAAAACGCTTCCCATGGAGTATCCAACGGGCAAAAATTGCTCGTAATTGCTCACTTTATCTTTGCCCGAAAACTCTTCATGTTTTCGAGCAAAGAGGGGCAGCTGTGAGCACGTAATATTTTCCCTACGAAAAATACTCCTATAAAATCCACAAAAATAGATTTTTTTTCCTAATTGTTTTAATTTTTCATAGAATTTCTAGGAATTTTCTGTTAATTGTTGTTTGCATTTAGTTGCATATTTAATGTCTTAAAATCATAAGAAAATACCAAAAAATATCTGAAATCTTCATTGCATAGCATTTTAGGTTTTATTTGCAGTTTTAGGATTTAATTATGTTTATTAGTTGCATTATTAAATGAAAAATCACAAAAATACCATAGTCATTTTACATTTTTAGCTTTTAGTTTTAAATTAGTAATTTCCTTTCATTAGTTTTAAGTTAGTTAATTATTTAAATATTAGAAATAGTAAGCAGATTAATTTTGTAAATTAGATTTAAGTTAGGATTTTAATTATTTTTGTTTAGAATTTAAAACCAAAAGAAAAAAAAAAAGAAAAGCAAAGAAGTAGGCTATTTGGTCTTCTAATTTTGTTCGTGCCATCTTGGGTCGGGGCCCAAATTTAATTTTTACCTTAGATCCGTGTTGAGCCCAATCCATACCTAGCCCATTCCCCTTCAGACGCCTAAACAACGTCGTTTCTGAGCCTACTAATTTCAGCCTTTGGATCAAGTATGATCCAATGGCTGGGAACTAACCCCCACACCCTTTAAAAGTGACTGAACACCCCCCAACCCCCAAAACCCTTTCATTCTCACCTCTATCATCTCCCATTCCAAAACCTAGCCGCCCTAAATCCCCAAACCCCTCTGACCGGTGGCGACCACTACAAACAACCCCAAATTTTTATCCCACAATCTCCAACTCCTCCTCAATCCAAACCCCTTACTATTTTCTCTGAAATCTTCACCAAAATCAACAAATTACAGATCTAAAATTCCAGAAAAATTAAGTTTTGTTACTCTCTAATTCTTCATGATTTGCCATGCGTTTTGGCTTGAAACTCACGTGAATCGATTGCTCTTAATGAGAGCAATCGAACTACATTAGCTTCGATTCATTTCAAAGCCACAGAATCCGTTCGAGTTTTGTTGGTCGGCCCGTTTTTCTTCCAAATTATTTTCAGTCATGTAGTGCCCGCACGTATAACTCTCATCATGTTTCTCTTTAGTTTCAGTTTGTTTCCTCATATTCACCTCCTTTTACCTTATCTCTATCAAAAATAAAAATAATTGTTAGTAATTAATCCGTTTTATTATTAATTAGCTTCCTAATCTCAATACTGTAGTACTTCTTATAAAGTTTAATTGTGTCAGTAATGAATATGTATGTTTGTTAGGTCACAGAATGTGTGTTCGATAATTCAGTCTTTTAGGCTGAGTTTTTTTTCTTTCTTGATCTTGTTAATTGTTGTCTTTTGATTCTGTTCTCTTTAGGATTAGATTAATGCTTAATAATAAAAGCCATTCGATATAGGCTTAGAGTATTGATGATTGACAATTAACATGACATTTAGAGGGCACTTTAGGAATTAAATCTGAAGGAATATTATATGTAGCTGCTTGAGAAGGTTCTAGGGATAGGGTGAGGGAGTAAAATGCAATAAAACAAAAAAATTAGGTCAAGTTTGAGGTAAAAGAGTTGATTTTCAGAAGCTAAAGGTTTAAAAAAAAATAAGAAAAATATCTAAAAGAGACATCTGTCCATTTCAGTTTCAAAAAGATGCTATTTTCCTGTATTTTAGGAAGGGCCGACATATTCCTTTCTAGAACCTCCCACATCTCTATTTGAATGCACTCATATACTCTATATAATAGAAGGGTTCTCTACAGAAAAGAACACACGGAAAAAACCCTCAAAAATCTAGAATTCTTTCTCACTTTGACACTAATTTTCTACATTGATTTTTCCTAAAACAAAGCTGGAAGTTCAGCTTGGAGATTTCGAGCAGTATTCAAATTTATGAAAACTTTTTGTTTAACTTAAAGTCTGTTGCTGTTCAATGCTGGTTGGGTTTTCATCTTTCACTTTTGCTTTGTCAAGTTCATTGGTTCTGCTACTAGATTTGTATGACTTCTTCCTTGTGACAATCTGTTGGATATGAAATTGATGAATGAAATGTTGACTTCATGATTATGTCTAAGCATGTGTGTTCATTGTGTTATAACTATTATATCCATCTATCCTTGCTGATAAAGTTGTGTGCTTAAGCCAAAATCTAGATTGGAATCCTCTTTTCCTTTGAGAAAATTTCATTTGTTGATCATGTGTTTAGTCGATTGTTAATTAGCCGTGCTTTAAGTGTAACTTGAGAACTGAAATGGTGTCACTTAACTTGGAATTCCTTTAGTGTTGTTTCAGTTAAATTATTGCCTGATTATGGCCTGCAAAGTATATGTGACATACTTTACCATAATAAATCCTATAACTCAGGGACTTTACAATTAATCTTAAACTTAGTAATTAATCAATTCTTGAACATTCGTAGTTGCTTTAGGCACGCTATTAAATGAATTGTCGCAGTTATGGGTATGATTTTCGTGGCATAATTATGACACGTAATCCCAAACTCAAGTGCGCGTTCGCGCGGCTTGACCCTACAACTTCAAATAAATTAACAATAAACATGTTGTAAATCGCGGGTGCGTTTCGCGTGGCGCGATTTACAATGTATACAAAACGACAAGTGTACGAATAGTAACTTGTTTAAAACAAATTCCATAATTACTTAAAACATACAATTAAAAGCGGTAAAGGATAAAAATACACATAGGTTTTAAAATGCGTAATAATAAGGTAATAAGCTGAGTATAATTAATAAAGCGACCGTGTCAAAATCACAAAATTCGAGAGTGTCTCGCACCTTTTCTCGGGTTAACAGAATTCCTTATCCGGTTTTATGTATTTTGCTGACTTTCAAACTTTTTCTTGAATTGGGATTCTAAAATAAACCCACGACTTGGAACACCATAAATAAATTATTCCAAGTGGCGACTCTTAAAAAATAAATAAAATCAATCCATTTTCAATAATTCCACTTATATTGAAAAAAATCCTTCCTTTCCACAATCACCCAGAAAAAGGAGGTGTGACTAGGGCTGGCAAGTGGGCCGGTCCCGGACCTAAACGGGCCAAGTGGGCCGGTCCAAACGGTCCCGGATCGGTCCCAAATTAAACGGATCAAACGGTCCCGGGCCTAAACGGGCTTTTTGTAGGGACCGGCCCGGGACCATTTGGTCCTGGGCTAAACGGTCCCGGCCCGCGGGCTAAACGGGCTAAGTGGGCCCAACATATATATATTTTTTTAAAAAATAAATTAAATAGATATTAGAGACAAAAGGATGTTAAAAAAAATATCTAAGACAATGCTTTGTAAATTTTATTATAGAATTGTGACCTAAATTTTAATATTCAATATTTAATATCGAATATATATAGTATATAAGATGTATATATAGTATATCGATATAAGATGTATATATAGTATATATATATATATATATATATATATATATATATATATATATATATATATATATATATATATATATATATATATATATATATATATATATATATATATATATATATATATATATATATATATATATATATATATATATATATATATATATATATATATATATATATATATATATATATATATATATATATATTATTTTTACTAAACATATTTTTTAAGGAATAAGCCATCTTAATTAATCAAGCTAAGTAAATAAAATAAATAAAATTATAATATTAAAACTTAAGAGTTGGAACGAGTTTACCGAATTGACGAACAACTTGTTGGAAATTGATTATCGTTGAAGACTTCAATTCACCAACTTCACAATTGTTTCACAAATTGTAACAATAAAGTAAGCAATAGTAGCAATTATAGAAGAAAATTAGAGAGAGATTGTGATAGATTGATGATTTTGTAAGAAAAAATGAAAGAATGATGGGGTATTTATAGTTGAAAATAGGGAAAAAGTGTAATTATAAAAAGTTTGGGATTAAAACAAAGTTGGGGGGTTAAATGGCTATTTTATAAATAGCCAACGGGCTATTTTTGACCCCCAACGGCTATATTTTTTTTTATAAAAAAAAATAGCCGTTGGGACCGTTTGGCCCGTTAAGGGACCGGGCCGGTCCCGGGCTCTGGCGGGCTAAACGGTCCCGGGCCTGACGGGCCAAAATCATAGGATCGGCCCGCGAGACCGGCCCAAGCCCACTAAAATCGGGCCAAACGGTCCTGACCCGTTTGGCCCGCGGTCCCAGGCCGGACCTGGGCCTGGACCGGCGTTAAAATAAAAAATTGTATAATGATCATTTTCCCTTTTTCCTTTTTATTAAATTGAGGTTTAGTCGAGGCGTACAAAAAAATGCATAGGTCAAACCACAATAATAATAGAATGAGAATAATATAAATTGTGATTTATGACATTAGTTGATGGTCGTTTATGTTAAATAGCATTAATGAAATTAAAGCCTATTATAAATTTTATTCTTCTCCACTTTAATTCTTCCGCGTATCTTTTTAGATTGTCTCGTCATCAATTTCTAAAAAGATTATGTCATAGCTTTGATTAATTTCTTAACATGCTACAAATCTAAAATATTGACAAGCTAACTACTATTTTACTTACTAACAAATTATTCTTCTCTAGTCTATAAATTTTAACGGTACAGAAAAAAATTTAAATTTTATCACAAGCGGAAATTGAGTAACGAATTCATAGTTTGAACTCCATGACAATGGCTTGAAGTTTGAACTGCAAGAACTGAACTCCAAGATAGCTTAAGTTCAAATTGTAATAACACATGGTGTGTTTGGTACGAAATAAAATATTTTTAAAAAAATATTTTTAATTATTTCATGTTTGGTTGACTTAAATATTTTACTCGTGAACTCATTTCTTTCCAATTGGAGGAAAATATTTTCCCTATCCAAAGAAAGGGAAAACATTTTTCAAAACTCTTTTTCAACCTTCTCCACCCTATTCCCCATCCCCACCACCCAACCACCCACCCCATCTATCCCGCCCCCAAACCACCCCTACCCAACCCACCCCAACCCCTACCCCACCACACCCCACCACACCCCACCCACCCCAACCTCACCCATCACTCACCCTAATAGAATTATTATTAAGAGTACTTTCTTTTCATGTTGTAAATAGAGTATTTTTTTTATTTCAACAAAATGAGTATATTCTTTTCAAAATGTAGAAAATATATTTTCTTTCATTTCAACAAAACGAGTATCTTTTTGTCATGATGTAAAAAAAATATTTTCTTTCATTTTAACAAAACGCGTATTTTCTTTTCATGACGTAGAAGAAATATTTTCTTTCATTTCAACAAACAAAGTATTTTCTTTTCTTGAAATAGAAAAAGTATTTTTTTCAACAAAACGAGTACTTTCTTTTCACAATATAGAAAAAGTAATTTCTTTTATTTCAACAAAATGAGTACTTTCTTTCATGATGTAGAAAAAATATTTTCTTTCATTTCAACAAAATGAGTATTTTTTTTTGTTGTAGAAAGAATAATTTCTTTTACAACAAAAAAATAGTATTTTCTTTTTAGTTATCGAGCTCAAATTTTAACGCTGTTCTTTTGTGAAAAAGTAAAGTAACACTTTAGTTCCTTTGAAACATGATATTTTGGGGAGGGGGGAGAAGGTATAAGAAACATGATGATTTTGGGGAAGGTGGGTAGAGGAGAATAGCATAAAAAAATATTTTCCTAAAAATATTTACTATCTAACCAAACACTAGAAAATATTTTTCGAAAAAAGTTTTTCACTCACCAACCAAACAATAGAAAATAAGTGATAAAACCATTCATTTTTTACGAAAAATATTTTTCTTCGTACCAAACACACCCACAATGCCCTGACGTTTGCACTGCAAAAAGTAAACTTAAGGACAATGACTTTTTAAAAATTGTGATTAAATTTTAAATACATTAAAACTGCTGGCTATGCTTGTAATGACAGCCTTAAAAGTGCCTAATGCTGAACCTGCAAGGTTTCTAGGAAAGAACCTATGACTTTGGGTTCGTAGTAGTACGCAAGTCTATGATATGAACTTTGGGCTCGATGGACAGGACTTGGATCAAGGTCCGGTTAATCAGTAAAAATAGCACGGGCTAACCAGTTTTCGGACTGATAATTAAAAAATAGCAAGCGTTTGCAAAGTTATTGAAAAATAGTCACTATTTTACTGCAATACGGACCGGTCCAACATAATATACTGGAGATTTGTGCACTTGTGTATGAACTTCCAGCATATTATGCTGGAACTCCAACATGCGAAAAGTTCCAGCATAATATATTGGAGATTGGAGCACCTGTGTATGAACTTCCAGCATATTATGCTGAACCGGTATATTATACTGGAACTCCAGCATATTATGCTGGAATATTTTTCAGATTTTGACCAGTATTTTCGTTCAGATTTATCTTTACATGAAAAATGGCTAAATTTCGATTACTTTTGAATCTGTGACTATTTTTCAATTACCGCTTGTAAATCCGATTATTTTTGAATTTCTCCATGTTAATCACGACATATGCAAAGCCCATGTAAAGGGAGCCTTCCAAATATGTGAAAACTGGCGTCTCTATATTTCAAGGGACCTAAAAAGGTTTCCAGGTTGGTGAACAAATTTCGAGGTGTACAAAAAATTAAAGTTTTATCGATTTTTCTTTGGAGCCGAGCTACAAATATTTCGTAATGTATGAAACTTAATCCTTATGTTATAATATCAATTTATTAATTAAATTAAAATATGTTCATATTACTAGATTTTCATTTTTGTTGAATATTCCTAATAATTAACCATCTTAACTTAGCCCAACTATATTAAGAGCAAAACACAAGCAAACTATAGAGCCTAAAACTATAATTGAGAAATGAAAGAAAGAAGGGAAGATGAAAGTACGATCTAATTTTGATTTTTTTGAAACATAGCTAAGACTTGTCCACAAGCATATAGTACACGAAATTATATGCACAAGTATAACTTTATAACTAACGTACAAAAGAGCAATATTTAAAGCGATCTATATGGTTAGAATATACTCATCTTGAACAGAAAGTAGTTGTAAAATTCAATTACTGGATTATATCGAAAGTTTTAATAAAACTTTTTTATATGAGAATCCTTAGAGGAAACATTCTTGGTTTATTAAATTATGCCCTAATATGTTTGGACAACAGATCCCAAATTGGTTCTGTAAATGGTGAAAATTATATGGGCCATCATTAGAAATACTCCCTCCATTATTTAAGAGTTTATACACTCAGTGGGTAGATATATCCCCCAAAATTATTTCTTTACAAAAAGATAATATCTTTTATGATGGAATAGCAGCCATGTATTTTTTTATAGAATTTTTAATCCCTTGGATAATGAAATGAGATGTAGAAATTGGTTATACCACAGAGGAAATTCCCAGCCTAAACAAAATTTTTTATACAAAATTCTGGAGTAAATTACTCTTATCCGAAAAAGATAGAAAAGCATATGGTCAAGACTTAATAGAGCAGATCCATGCCAAAATTGAAGAATATGTCAATTCAGAGGTAACCGAGGTGGTAATGGAGGAATTAAGTCCATTCCAGAAGGTTACTAGAAAACTTCAAATGAAGAAAGGAGCCCTTTCCAAGAAAGAGATCCTAGCGTCATACTTTGAAGAAATAAAGAAGGACTTGGCAAGAAACTTCGAAATTGAAGTAAGTGATGATATGTCCATAACCTCTCTGGGTAATACCTCGGAAGAAGAAACATGCATGGCAGGAGAAGCTCAATCAAGCCAGCAAGAACCGGTCAATTTAGAAGAAATTGAAGAATACCTGAAGAAGACGAAGGAAGGAGCAGAAGAATCTTCTACAACAAAAAATGATAAAGGGAAAGCAAAAGCTTGAAGAAGACTAAAGGCCCCACCAACAAAATTATTGGGGTAATAAAATAAAAGACTTTAATAAAGCAAGCGGGACCTAATACTTTAATAAAGAAGCGGGACCGAAGGAATCAACTTTAGAAAAGTTAATTGTTTTTATTACTTTTCCTTTTTCTTTGTCGGCCATCTAACTTTTTAATTTTGTTTTAAGTTAGGAACTCCATTATATAAGGAGTTAGAATTCATTAAGGGAAGCAGGTTTTAGCCAAACACTCTGCCCTCTCTCTAGCATAAACCTTCCATCTCTCTAAGAATCCTCTTGTAAATCTCTCTTTCTGTAATATTTTTATTTTGGAAATAAAAATCAAAAAGGTCACTTGGCCACAATCCGGCGGTCTCATGTATTTCATTTGTTCTTATAGTTAATATAATATAGATACTCATTTAGCCTAAATGATAGGCTAAATAATTAATTGTTAAACTTAGTCATACTAATCTACTTTGTTGGCATGTTTTGTTCTTAGGAGTTTTACTGTATCACCCCGATGGTGCTCTAGGTCAAGAACTATATAGTCCATGCAGTTATTAATTTTGACAGTAAACCCTGGTTATGGGAACATAACCGGTGGTCCTCAGTTGACCCGTTAAGCCGAGGGTGAGGCGTGAAAGGGTTGTAAGGAGGATCGTGGTTTAGAGTTTTCTGTTGGGATTGTAACTAGCAAGGGTTGGTGTTCTTGTAATTTATTCCTAAAGCCCCATTGGAAGCGATCCTGTATCTCCCTTGGTATCAGAGCCAGTTAACACAAAGAAATAGGTGCTAAGTTTAACACTATTTTTCTTAATGAATATCAATAGGAAAAAGACTACTGTTAAAAACAGTAGGAAAGTAGAATATGAATTGCCCCAACAATTAGACTTATTTAATAAATGGACAATTCCTAGAATCCAACCTAAGGTTATATACCAATTAGGAACCTTTGAGAAACTAGGTTTAAAACAAGTAGTTAAAACTACTGAAGAGACGATCACCGCAGATAGTGACCATGCTATCTTTAGATTATTATTTGAAAGTGACTTAGCCCCTTACAGGGACACACATAGATTCATGCATATAAGTTTAATACAAGTTGCCTTCAAGCCACTTACTTTAAGAGGCTTACTTGAAAGCTTTATAGCAGCTCTCAGAGATGGCAAAAACAAGAACCGGAAGAAATCCCTTATAGGGACTGTACAGACCAGTTTAGCTTATGGCCCGGTTTATTTTAATGCTTATCTGAATCTACAAATTTTTTTGAATGATGAAAATTCGTTAAATGCTTTAATTTTAAGTATCAAATTACATGGTTATAATTATCTGTCTGGCACAGAAGTTATATGCATATGTTATAGGATTTATTATAAACCTTTATATACTTTAAATCCTACGTGCAAAATTATGAATTTTAAAAATGAAACTATTTTAATAGAAACTAATTTTGGTAGATCTAAAGTTACTACCATAAGACTTATTAAATGAGACGAAATTAATTTTCCCACAGAATGGGTCATAGAGGAAGCAATAGCTTCTCAAAACACCGGTAATTCTGAGGTTACAGAAATCGAACAAACCTCAGATAGAACTGTTAAGATCAGGTTCAATGAACCCGTTCAAATTGATAATATGATTTCATCATCTAGACTAACTAGATCCAACTCATCTTATATTTCTCCAATTGATTATATGGTAGATTTTCCATCTAGAGCCTCTACTTCACAAATTAAAGATAATAATAGGATTGATCATATTAAAATCAGTCAGGATAATATTGTTAAGGTTAATTCGGATCCTGACCCAACTGCATCCGAAATGGATTTTTCAAATGGTTTTAATGGATAAAAACCAAATAGATTTTATTCCGGGTTTACCGGTAAGAAAATTAATTTGTGAAGAATTTAAAAAATTCAGATGAGAACTTTTCAGGAATTGGTTCTTTGATAACTTTAATAAAGATATGAGAACTTTCTTTCAAGATGATTTTTATAATGATATTAGCAAACATAATAAAATATTTGCTTTTGTCCCATGGTTTATGTCGAAGTATGTTCATAACTATATTTCTATGTTAGAAAGAGATTATAAGCTCACTAGTGGAGAAATTACCAAATTAGTTTTTCCACCACAACAGTCTTTTCAAATAGGAGAAAAAGATAAAGTAGTTTATTTCACTGCTTTTTCGAAATTATTTGAAAATGATACCGCTGTTATAACTGCTAAAAATTTGAATACTATGCTCACACAGAATAATTATACTAATATTTATATTAGTATTCTAGGTGAACAAATTGCTTCTATACATGAAAGATTGGACAAGCTTATAGCTGAAGTCCAAAAAATATCTAAAAAGGATACTAAGGGTAAAGAGCAAATTGCTACTGCTAGTATCCAACCTCCTCCTGAGGTCAAAGACTTTAAGATTAATAATCTTGAAGTCCTGGAATAATTATTAGAGAAGAAGTTTGAAGAATTTAGAGTTAGTCCTCTAAATTTAGAGCATTTATCTGATGAAGATAAGAGACTGAGAGTCTCAGACGAGATTAATAAAATCTCTGAAAAATATGCTGAAAAACCAGTCCAAAGGATGTTCTACTATTCTAGACCAACTCCACAGGATGTTCTCCTAGAAGAACTTGATAGTGACCACTATCATCAAGGTTATAGTGGCACAAACATCTATGAATGGAACATAGATGACCTTACAGATAGACAGATTTATACAATAGTACATAGAATGCTTATGTACAACACAATCTGTAAAGTTAATAAGAATATTGAAAAGGCTATAGCAGAAATGATAGTAGCCGATTTCACTGGTCAACTTAAAGGTTGGTGGGATAATTATCTTACTACTAACCAGAGACATATTATTATGAATTCTGTTAAACAGGAAGATGGACAAGATGTCCAGAATACTGTTTATTCTTTAATCATGAATATTATAGAATATTTTTCTGGAAGATGGTCAGATAATAGTGAAACCATTAGAACCATGCTCCAAAATCTTAGGTGTAAAACCTTAACATCTTTTAGATGGTATAAAGATGTTTTCCTTTCTAGATTCATTGAATTACCAGAATGTAATAGCACTCATTAGAAGTCCAAATTTATCGATGGACTCCCTTCACTTTTTGCTGAAAGGGTTAGAAAAATCCTTAGAAGAACAACAATGAGTATTGATTATAATCAGTATTCATACGATAAATTATTTAGTGTATGCACTCAAGAAGATTTAGCTTTATGTAATGAGATTAAGTTAAATCAAGAGATTAAGAGACACCGTCTCAATGAGAGACAACAATTAGGGAAAGTTTGTGAACAATTTGCTATTGATATTCCTGCAAAGAAAAAACATTCTCATAAGAGAAAAGAATTTCATAATAAGAGAAAAGGATCTTCTGAAAAAAGGTTTGAAAAAACTAAAAGAAGAAAAGATTTTCATAAAGCAAAAAAGAATTTTATAAAAGCAAAAAACCCTCAGGCATGTTATAAGTGTGGTAGGGTAGGACATTATGCCAAAGACTGCAAAGTCAAAGATAAAATCATGAGTCTTGATTTAGATGATAGCATTAAAGATTCTTTGCATAAGATTTTATTAAATTCCTCTCCGGATAATAGTCCTGAGAATAGTGATAGAGAATCATCTACTGATGAAGATTTACGAGTCCTTCAAGAAGAGAATTATATCTCCTCTTCTGAAGATGAGCAAGGACCCTGTAACGAGGGACAATGCTCAAAACATTATTGTCTGATGATGACCTTTATAATATCTATTCCCAATTTAAAGACATGAATATCAATGTCTTAACTAATGACAATATTATAGAATTGCTAAGGGTTATTAAGGATCCTGAATTAAGATCGTAGATCTTAGATAAGATACCTACAACTTCAGAAGTAGGTACAAAGATAGAAGAAATTTCTTCTACAGAGATTCCATCTCGAAAGGGACCTTATATTATGTCGGATATCAAGAAAATGATTAGAGAAAAATCATTGCCTGATAGACTGGCTACTGTCCAAAATTTAGGAATAGAGATTAATAATCTCAAAAAAGAAATCTCAGAGTTAAAGGCTTCCAATGTAGCCTTAGACAAAAGAATTTTCAAATTAGAAAATTCTGACACTGAGAAAGGATTCAGTATTGATATTACTGAAAAAGGTGACGATGTTAATACATTAGCATATGTTGATAAGGATGAATTCCTAGGAGCCATTGATTTTGAAGAAAATGAATTTTTGCAAAAACTCCAATACTTTACTACTCAAAAGTTTTTAATCAAAATAACTCTTTTAATCGATTATAATTTTAAAAGAGAATTCACTGTTTTATTTGATAGTAGAGCAGATTTGAGTTGTATAAAAGGAGTAATACCTTCACGATATTTTTATAAAACCACTCATAAATTAAAAAATGCTAGTGGTGGTCAAATGGGTATTTTTTTACAAATTACCTAAAGCTTATATTTGCCAAAACGATGTTTGTATTCCTGAAAGTTTTGTTTTGGTAAAAGATATCTCCCAAGATGTAATATTAGTAGTACCTTTCTTTCATAAGTTAATTCCTTTTACTAACTAGGATTCTAGAAGTTTTTCAGATACTTTTAATATAAGAAAATTATTTTTGAGTTTATAACTCAACTAGTCCAAAGATTTTTAAATGAAATGATGTATAATAATATTTCTGCAAAAGTCAAACAAATTGATTTTTTAAAAAATGAAATTTATTCTCCGACTATTGAACATGATTTAAAATATTCTAAACTAGTCAATAAAATTGATTTATTAAAAACTCCATTTTTCTTACTGTAATGACCCGACTTGTTATTTTAAACATTTACATTCCTTCCAACTATTTGAAGTCTTGAATAGCTTCATATGACGTGTGTGAATCGCCGATTTTAATTTTCAGGTATTTCGGGATTAGTTCGCAAGAATAAATTCTATGTTGGAAGCCTTAAGTTGAAAAGAGTTGACCGGAGTTTGACTTGTGAGCAAACGACTCTCGAATGGGATTTTTATAATGTCAATAGCTTCGTATGGTGATTTCGGACTTAGGCGTATGTCCGGATTTGGATTTGAAAGTCTGTAGGACAATTCGACGCATTTTGGCGAAAGTTGGAAAATGGAAGATTTTAAGAAAAATGTCGACCGGGAGTTGACCTTGATGTATCGGACTTGGACTTCGATTTCGAAAATTTGAATAGCTTCGTTATGTCATTTACGACTTGTGTACAAAATTTGAGGTCATTCCGGATCGATTTGTTAGGTTTCGGTACAAGACCTAACTTAAGATGAGAGTATCTACATATATATAAGGAGTTATGTGATGTACAACCTATCAAATGTAATATCTTCGAGTCTAGTTTTTAACACTTTGAATCGTTCGTTATTTGGACATTTCTATAAGAAGTTATGACCAAATTACCAAAGGCTGGCAGAGGAGACTGCGGATGCGCAACATCCGAGGCCGCATCCGAAAGAAGGGCTGGTAGTGAAGTGCTGCAATAGTATCCGGGGCAGCATCCGAAACCCAGAAATCTGGGTCTATAGATACAATTTCGGGGCTCATTTTTCCCACTTCATTTGGGCGAATTTTGGAGCTCTTCTCCACTCTCTCAAGACCACCAACTCCTCTCTTCTTCAAGGTAAGCAATCCCCATTATCTTGATGTGAAATTCCATTATTTCTACACTAGTATTGATGAAATCTACACATAAAATACTTAGATCTTCAAGAAATTTCTTCAAGAACTCAAAGGAGGGTTTTGCAAGATTTCTTCCAAAAAGGTAATCCTACACCCTTAGACTTACATGTATGGATATATTATGGGAATATGAGTATGAATTTAAGTATTAGAACTTATGGTATGGTGATTGGAAGCCATATGTTCCCAATTTAAATACATAACCATTGTAGAGATTGAAAGGTGATTATTTGATGGAATTTTGTTGGTTGGGTGTGGATGGATGGTCATGTATGTGATGTTGGAAGTTATGAATTGTTTAAGAATGATGGTGGGATAAATTATTGGTAAATGATAGTAGTTGGATGAACTAATTCTATGGTTAAGATATGTAGAGATTCTTGCCTACTAGGTGTTTGATAAAATGTCTAAATGACTAAAAATCTGGAAACTTATTTACTAATATTGGTGCAATTATTTTGCATTGTTGTAGATTGAAATTTATTTTGTGTGGTGGACCATCGTAGTACTATTAAGGGAAGAATTTCAGATTTGAGCCGTCCGAAGGTGGCTTCACTCACGAAGATCATTTAAAGCATTGATTTAGTTTTGTCGAGGTAAGTGTCTTGCTTAACCTCGAGTGGGGGAATTACCCCTTAGGCATCGAGTCTTATGTGCCATTTGTGAAATATAAAAAGCCGCGTACGTGAGGTGACGAGTACGTACTCGGGCTTATATGTGTAAAATATATTGAGTTAAAGTCTTAGGCATATTGTGTATTAAATTGGATATTTATTGGCATATATTTAATCATCTATTTGTCGTGCCTAAATCCTTGTTGTTGAATCTGTTGTTATATGATAATTTGATGTGATTGTTACTTGATTATTTATGTTATTCCATAAATTTGTTGGTTTGATAATTATTGGAATTTAATTTCATTATGGATTTTTCCTTTGCAAATAATTAATTAAATGAACTTAAGAAGAGGTGTTTATATAATTATTGAGAATTTAGATTTATGAAGGCTTTGCTTTATGCTGTGTAATTTATATCTCCGTTGATTATTTTTGGGGTGTTATACACATTGTGTGGGTCCTTCGGCTATTTGTTGTGAAATTAATTGATTTGGTTGTATCTTTAAAATTTTGGTTGTGGCCATTGGGCAAATTGTGATATGAATTGATTTTTGTTATGTTGCCGTGATAATTTTCCGTGTAAATTATTGTGTTGTATGAGTTATTATTTTTGGGTAGATAAGGATGGCATTTCACCGTTGATATTATGTGGGTATAAGGGTGGCATTTTATTATTGTTATGTTTGTTGGAATATTGTTTGGGCGGAGCAATAATGGTGGTTATCGGAGCGATAAGGGTGGCAATAGGAGCGATAAGGGTGGCTATTGATATTGTCTGGGCGTAAACGATAAGGGTGGCTATAGGAGATATAAGGGTGGCTATAGGAGAGATAAGGTTGGCTATTGTCAGGGACAATATGTGATGATGTGGAGTTGTGGTGTTGGTGATTTTCATGTGATGTTGTGATTTTCTTGTGTTTATTTTTATACCTTGCGCAATTTGTCTTGTTGTTGGTAAATTGATAATAATTTGATTTATGTTGAAATTGGGAGCATGTGGCTATTGCCAGATGGATTATAAAATGAAATATGGGCACGTGGTGCCGTGAGTAAATAATGAAGATATTGGCACGTGAATTGTCCGTGCAGTTGTGATATGAAATGTGGGCACGAGGTGCTATGATTAAATGATAATAGTATTGGCATGTGAACTGTCCGTGCAGCTGTGATATGAAAAGTGGGCACGAGGTGCCGGAGAAATATGATGATTTAATTATGGGCACGAAGTGCCGTGAAAATATGAAAATGGGCTAAGACCCGTGTTTACGAAAAATATGAAATTAGGCTGAGACCCGTATATTTTATGATTATGAAATGAGGTGTCACATGGTGACTTTTTAATTTGAAGGAATTATATTCAAAATATTTATTTGGAAGAATTTTTATTTAGAAAGTATTATATAAAAGAATTGTATTTGAAAGATATTTATTTGAGGAAATTATATTTGAAGAGATTTATTGAAAGAATTATATTTGAAAGATAATTATTTGAGATAACTATATTTGAAAGAGAGTTATTTGGAAGAATTATATATGAAAGATATTTATTTGAAAAACTTGAATTAATTGGCTGTACATGTATTTATTAATTGTTGAGCGATATTTATGATATTCTTTTTGTCTTGCTGTGCATATCACTGGTTGTTTCATCTTGCCCTTATCGTTATCTGCTTCCTATTATTTTGTATATTATATTGCACAAGCTATTAGACTAGTGAGTGTCTTGATTGTACCCCGCCTCTACTCCATTAATGTTAGTCTTGATACTTACTGAGTAACGATCGTGGTGTACTCATACTATACTTCTGCATATTTTTGTACAGAGTCAGGTATTGGAGATATCGGACTTGAGCAGAGTTAAAGCGGGATCGTAAGGATTCAAGGTAGAGCTGCTTGGTCGTCGCAGTCCCTTGGAGTCTTTTCATTTCATTGTACTGTTAATTTTTAATCAAACAGTATTGTATGTTCGGTCCTCGTGATCATTCCATGTATTCAGTTAGAATTCGCAACTCAGTACTACCAGTCTTGGGAGGTTGTATATTCATATTTGTTTCGCTGTTAGTTTTTGATTACTTATTGAATTAAAAAAAATGGTTTCAAAATGTAATTGAAATCGGCTTACCTAGTCTTAAAGATTAGGTGCCATCACGACGCCTTTGGTAGGATTTTGGGTCGTGACACTTATAAATATGTGGAGACCATCCAAATCAATTTTGGGATAGAAAGAAACATATTGTAAGTCTTCCTTACGAAGAAGAATTCTCTAAGGATAATATTCCTACCAAAGCTAGGCCTTGTCAGATGAATTCTGAATATTTGGAATTATGCAAAAATGAAATAAATTCCTTACAGCAAAAGGGTTTAATAAGACCCTCAAAGTCCAAATGGTCTTGTACTGCTTTCTATGTTAATAAACATGCTGAACAGGAACGCGGAGTTCCTAGACTAGTTATTAATTATAAACCCCTTAATAAGGTTTTGAAATGGACCGGGTATCCTATTCCTAATAAATCTTTGAAGCTGAGTTTTATCAGTAATTATATCAGAAAATTTAGAAGGAAATTCAATACTTCTATTAATGGGAATAATTCTTCCATTTTCAATATTATGACCAAGAAATCTAATATTAATTTGAAAAAGAGACATTTTAGGTTTAGATATAACTAAACCATTCTGAATTATAATCTTTCTAAACAAGTCCAGGTGCTTAAATGTAATTCGATATTTTTTGAAAATATCAAAATATCATCTATATAGACTGTCACGACCCGAAATTTTCCACCGACGGGATCGTGATGGCGCCTAACATTTCACTTGCCAGGCAAGCCAACGTTAGAGAATCATTAAACCATTTCCTTATTTTGATTCAATAAATATCAATAATTAACTCAAATAAAATATAATAAGTGCGGAATATCATAAAACGGTATTAATTACTACCACCCGGATTTGGAGTCACAATTTACGAACATTGTAGAATTTACTACAAGTAATAGTCTGAAAGAAATACAACTGTCTGAATGAAAGAAAACAGTAGGACATAAAATATAGACGGGGACTTCAAGGTTTGTGAACGCCGACAGATCTACCTTGAGTCTCCGGACAGCGGACCAATAGCAAATCTCGATCAACCTGAGGCGGTATCAAAATTGGCACAGAAAGTGCAGAGTGCAGCATCAGTACGACCGACCCCATGTACTAGTAAGTGTCGAGCCTAACCTCGACGAAGTAGTGACGAGGCTAAGGCAAGGCACCTACAATCAACCTGTACAATTTAACAGTGTATACGCAAATAACAGGAATGAAGAACTAAACAGGAAATGTCGGGAGGGGAGACATACTGAGGGGAATACAAGATAAAGAACTATAACAGAATGATCACCGGAGCAGTCAATATACCATGAATCAACAGGAATAATGAATATAGTAAATAAAAATGCACGGCATCACCCTTCGTACTTTTACTCTCAATCTCACCATAAAATTAATATAAATGGTACGGCATCACCCTTCGTGCTTTTACTCTCATATCATGGCACGACATCACCCTTCGTGCATTAACACTCACAATATGGCACGACATCACCCTTCGTGCATTAACACTCACAATATGGCACGGCATCACCCTTCGTGCATTAACACTCACAATATGGCACGACATCACCCTTCGTGCATTAACACTCTCCCTTAGCACGACATCACCCTTCGTGCATTAGCACTCTCCCTTACCATAATGCAATGCATATATAACAACAGGGAGATAGAATAACAAGTACAAACCTTACTTCAACATTTGATTCCATAATATCAATCTCAACCTTGAAATAAAAACTCAATTATCACCAGAAAATTTCCGTAAACATGATAAGAATGATAATTTGAACAACACTAGTATAACACGTAGCAATTTGGCATAAGAATGAGACAATATAAGAAAAATAGGGAAACATAGAAAAACAGGTAAATTTGGCGGCGCATAAGTACTCGTCACCTCACATATATGCCGCTCACATGAATTTCACTTAACAAATAATCTAAGGTTCCTAATTCCCTCAAGTCAAGGTTAGACACAACACTTACCTCGCTCTGAAGGCCACTTAATTCTCAATCACAACTTTTCCTTTGAAATTCACCTCCAAACCACTCGTATCTATTCAAAAATGACTCAATAATATCAAATATTGCAAAAGGAATCAATTATATTACATAAATTAAATTTCCCAATTTTTCTCCAAAAAGTCGAAAATCGACCCCGGGCCCGCTTGGTCAAAACTCGAGGTTCGAACCAAAATCTTTTTACCCATTCACCCCCGAGCCCGAATATGTAATTAGTTTTGGAATCCGACCTCAAATTGAGGTCTAAATCCCCAAATTCCTATTTTCTACCATAACCCCTAATTCTACCATGAAAACTCTAGATTTTAGGTTGAAAATTCAAGAAATGTAATGGGTAATTGAAAGAAAATGGTTTAGAATCACTTACCAACAATTTGGGGAAGGAATGACTCTTGAAGAATCGCCTCTCACCGTTTGGTTTTTGAGAAAAATGAGTTTTTGGCTAAAATCCCGTTTTTGGGTTCTGTTAAGTGCTGGGCGACAGTGTTCATCGCGTTCGCGAGAGCACTGTCGCATTCGCGAAGTGTATGGGCTGCCAAGCCTTCGTGTTCGCGAGGTAGTTCTCGCATTCGCGTAGGCTACCCTTCCCCGGCCTTCGCGTTCGCGAGACATTGCTCGCATTCGCGATGAAGAAAAGGCTGACTCCCCCTCCCCAGTGCCTAACACTACGCGTTCGGGATGGGCTTGTCGCGTTCGCGAAGGGTAACGCCCCCATCGCTTCGCGTTCGCGACCAAGCCTTCGCGTTCACGAAGAAGAAATCCTCAGCTCCCCAGTTTACTCTTCGCGTTCGCGAGAGGACCTTCGCGAACGTGAAAAAGGATATGCCTGACACCAGAATCTGCAGAAAACCAGATTTTCCAAAGTCCAAAGCATCCCGTGGCCTATCCGAAACTCACCCGTGCCCTCGGGGCTCCAAACCAAACATGCACACAAGTCTAAAAATATCATACGGACTTGCTCGTGCGATCAAATCGCCAAAATAACACCTAGAACTCTAAATTTAGCGCCAATTCAAATGAAATTCTCAAGAACATTTTAGAACTTCTAATTTCTCAACTGGACGTCCGAATCACGTCAAATCAACTCCATTTCTCACCAAATTTCACAGACATGCCTTAAATATCATAATGAACCTGTACTGGACTCCGGAACCAAAATACGGACCCGATACTAACAATGCCAAATATCAATCAATTCTTAAAAATAAATAATTTCCAAACTTTTAATTTTCATCGAAAATTCATAACTCAAGGTAGGGACCTTCAAATCCGATTCCGGGCATACGCCCAGATCCCATAATTCGATACGGACCTACCGGGACCGTCAAAGTATGGATCCGGGCCCGTTTACCAATAATATTGACCGAAATCAACTAAAATCAACTTTTAAGGCAAAAATTCTTATTTTCATCAGTTTTCAACATAAAAGCTTTTCGAAAACCTACCTGGACTGCACACGCAAATCGAGGAGGGTAAAAATGAGATTTTTAAGGCTTAAGAGCGCAGATTCGAGTTCTAAAACATAAGATAACCTTTTGGGTCATCACATTCTCCACCTCTTAAACAACCGTTCGTCCTCGAATGACATAGAAAAGTACCTGGGATGGTGAAAAGGTGGGGATATCTACTACGCATATCGGACTCAGAATCCCAAGTAGCTGCCTCAATAGGCTGACCGCTCCACTGCACTTGAACTGAAGGGTAACTCTTTGATCTCAACTGGCGGACTTGCCGGTCTAGAATTGCCACCAGCTCCTCCTCGTAAGTCAAATCCTCGTCCAATTAATCAGAGCTGAAATCTAATATATGGGACGGATCACCGTGATACTTTTGAAGCATGGACACATGGAATACCAAATGAACAACTGCTAAACTGGGTGGCAATGCAAGCCTGTAAGCCACATCTCCCACTCTCTCCAGAATCTCAAAAGGTCCGATATACCTAGGGCTCAACTTGCCCTTCTTTCCGAACCTCATTACACCTTTAATGGGTGATACCCGAATTAACACTCTCTCTCCGACCATGAATGCAACATCACGAGCTCTACGGTCGGCATAACTCTTCTGCCTGGACTGAGCTGTGCGAAGTCGATCCTGAATAATCTTGACCTTATCCAAGGCCTCCTGAACTAAATCTGTACCCAATAACCGAGCCTCCCCCGGCTCAAACCACCCAACTAACGACCTACATCGTCTACCATATAATGCTTCATAGGGAGCCATCTGAATGCTCAACTGGTAGCTGTTATTGTAGGCAAACTCCGCTAACGAAAAACACTGATCCCAAGTACCTCCAAAGTCAATAACACAGGCGCGGAGCATATCCTCCAAAATCTTAATAGTACGCTCGGACTGCCCGTCCGTCTGAGGATGAAATGATGTGCTCAACTCAACCCGCGTACCCAACTCACGCTGAACTGTCCTCCAAAAGTGCGAGGTAAATTGCGTACCTCGATCAGAAATGATGGACATGGGCACACTGTGAAGACAGACGATCTCACGAATATAAATCTCTGCCAACTGCTCCGAGGAATAGGCAACTGCCACAGGAATAAAATGCGCTGACTTAGTCAGCCTGTCCACAATGACCCAAACTGCATCGAACTTCCTCTATGTCTGTGGGAGTCCAACAACAAAGTCCATAGTGATACGCTCCCACTTCCACTCAGGAATATCTAACCTTTGAAGTAAACCACCAGGTCTCTGATGCTCACACTTTACTTGCTTGCAATTTAGGCCCCGAGCTACATAGGCAACTATGTCCTTCTTCATTCGCCTCCACCAATAATGCTGGCTCAAATCATGATACATCTTGGCGGCGCCCGGATGAATAGAATACCGGGAACTGTGGGACTCCTCAAGGATCAACTCACGAAGTCCATCCACATTAGGCATACAAATACGACCATGCATCCTCAAAACTCCGTCATCTCCAACAGTAACCTGCTTGGCACCACCGTGCCGCACTGTGTCTCTAAGGACAAGTAAATGAGGATCGTCATCCTGCCGATCTCTAATGCGCTCAAATAAAGAAGACCGAGCAATTGTACAAGCTAGAACACGGCTGGGCTCAGAAATATCTAACCTCACGAACTGGTTGGCCAAGGCCTGAACATCCAATGCAAGCGGTCTCTCACCAACTGGAATATATGCAAGGCTACTCATACTGACTGACTTTCTACTCAAAGCATCGGCCACCACATTGGCCTTCTCAGGATGATACAATATGGTGATATCATAGTCTTTCAATAGTTCCAGCTACCTCCTCTGCCTCAAATTGAGTTCCTTCTGCTTGTACAAATACTGCAAGCTCCGATGATCAGTGAATACCTCACATGGCACGCCATAAAGAAAGTGCCTCCAAATCTTCAGCGCGTGAACAATGGCTGCTAGATCTAGATCATGAACAGGGTAATTCTTCTCGTGAACCTTCAGCTGCCGTGAAGCATATGCAATAACCTTGCCACCCTGTATCAATACCGCACCCAGACCAATACGATATGCGTCATAATATACTGTATAAGATCCTTGAACCTGTGGGTAACACCAATACCGGTGCCGTGGTCAAAGTAGTCTTGAGCTTCTGAAAGCTCGCTTAACACTCATCTGACCACCTGAACGGGGCACCCTTCTGGGTCAATCTAGTCAATGGGGCTGCTATGGATGAAAACCCCTCCACAAATCGACGGTAATAGCCCACCAAACCTAGGAAACTACGAATCTCTGTAGCTGATGTGGGTCTAGGCCAATTCTGGACTGCCTCAATCTTCTTAGGATCCACCTGAATACCCTCTGCTGATACAACGTGACCCAAGAAAGCAATTGAACTCAACCAAAACTCGCATTTTGAGAACTTAGCATATAATTGGTTGTCTTTCAAAGTCTAAAGAACGATCCGAAGATGCTGCTCATGCTCCTCTCGACTGTGGGAGTAGATCAAGATATCATCAATAAACACAACCACAAAGGAATCCAAGTAGGGTTTGAACACCCGGTTCATCAAATCCATGAATGCTGCTGGGTCATTTGTCAGCCCAAATGACATCACTAGAAACTCATAATGCCCATACCTAGTCCGAAAAGCTGTCTTAGGAACATCGGATGCCCTAATCCTCAACTGATGGTAGCTAGATCTCAAATCAATCTTTGAAAACACCTTGGCACCCTGAAGCTGATCAAATAAATCATCAATCCTCGGCAATGGATATTTATTCTTGATGGTGACTTTGTTCAACTGTCGATAATCTATACACATCATCATCGATCCATCTTTCTTCTTCACAAACAACACAGGTGAACCCTAGGGCGAGACACTAGGTCTAATGAAGCCCTTATCAAGCAAATCTTGCAACTGCTCCTTCAATTCTTTCAACTCTAGCGGGGCCATGCGATATGGAAGAATGGAAATAGGCTGTGTGCCCGGAGCCAAATCAATGCAGAAATCAATATCCCTATCGGGTGACATCCCTGGCAGGTCTGCAGGAAACACCTCTGGAACTCACGAACAACCAGCACCGAATCTATGGAAGGAACCTCCGCACTAGAATCGCGGACATAAGCCAAATAAGCTAGACACCCCTTCTCGACCATATGCCGAGCTTTCACATAAGAGATAACCCTGCTAGCAGAATGGCCAAGATTTCCTCTCCACTCTAATCGAGGTAACCCCTGCAAGGCTAAGGTCACTGTCTTGGCGTGACAATCTAATATAGCATGATAAGGTGACAGCCAATCCATACCCAGTATGACATCAAAATCAACCATGTCGAGAAGTAGAAGATCTACACGAGTCTCAAGACTCCCAATGGTGACCACACACGAACGATAAACACGATCTACAACAATAGCATCTCCCACTGGTGTGGACACATACACATGATCACTCAAAGAATCACGGGGCATAACCAAATAGGAAGCAAAATAGGATGACACATAGGAGTAAGTAGATCCCGGATCAAATAGAACTGAAACATCTGTACTGAAAACTGAAACAGTACCTGTGATAACAACGTTAGATAACTCAGCCTGAGGCCTGGCTGGGAAATCATAACATCGGGGCTGGGCCCCACCACCCTAAACTACGTCCCTGGGATGACCTCTAGTTGGCTGGTCTCCATCTCTAATGGCCTGACCTCCACCTCTAACAGTCTGGCCTCTACCTCTGGCTGCTTGACCCCTGCCTCTGGCTGGCTGAGCAGGTGGTATAGCAACTGGTGCCGAAACCATGGCACGAGAACTCTGATGCTGTGAGTTGCCCGTTGCCCGAGGGCAAAATCTAGCAATGTGCCTCGGATCACCACAAGTATAACATAACCTTGGCTGTTGTGACTGCTGACCCTGAAACTGACCCTGTCGACCTGAATAACCACCCTGATAACTCTGAAGTGGAGGTGCACTAATAGGAGCTGGCGGTGCACCGTAGGCTAACTGGTCGAAATAATGCATCTGAGGGCCACGACCACCTGAGGCACCGTGGGATGCCTGGAGCGCTGAATGAAACGGTCTGGGAGGATGGCCTCTAGCAAAAGTATTCCTGCCTCTAGATGAGACACCGTTGAACTCACCGGAATGACGAGGCCTCTTGTCATACCCCTGACCTCCCTGAGTAAGAACCATCTCGACTCGTCTGGCGACATTTACAGCCGCCTGAAAAGAAATCTCACTCCCAGTCTCCTTTGCCATCTTCAATCTGATAGGCTGAGCAAGTCCATCAATAAACCTCCTCACCCTCTCTCTCTCGGTGGGAATCAGAAGAATGGCATGACGGGCCAAATCCACAAAATGGGTCTCATACTGAGTAACAGTCATACTGCCCTGCTGGAGACGCACAAACTGACGGCGACACTCCTCTCTCAATGTGATAGGCAGAAACTTCTCTATGAAGAGCTGAGAGAACTAGTCCCAAGTAAGAGCAGGCAACCCAGTTGGTCTGGTCAACAAGTAATCTCTCCACCATTTCTTGGCAGAACCATTCATCTGAAATGCAGCAAAATCGACCCCATTGGTCTCCACTATACCCATGTTCCGTAGAACCTCGTGATAGTTGTCAAGATACTCCTAGGGGTCCTCTAAAGGAGCACCACTGAAGTGAACAGGAAAGAGCTTGGTAAATCTATCCAATCTCCATAAAGCCTCAGAAGACATAGCTGGCCCATCTCCAACCCGCGCCGCAATAACCGGCTGAACTAATCCGATTGGCTGAGCTGCTGGAGCCTGATACTGGGGAGCTATCTGCTCCGGAGCGGGAGTGGTAGGAGTCTGGGCTCCTCCTCCAGCCTGAGAGACTGCTGGTGCCATGGGAAATGCGCCAGTCTGGGCCACACTCTCCATAAGGCCCACCAAACGGACCAAAGCGTCCTGAAGTACTGGGGTAGCAATGAACCTCTCCGGAACCTGAGTTGGTCCGACAGGAACAGTCTCGATTGTAACCTCCTCGTCAAGCTCTATCTGAGGCTCCACTGCTGGGGCTGCTGCTCGGGCCCTAGGCTGAGCCCTTCACCTGCCTCGGCCTCTGGCACGAGCTTGACCTCTGCCCCACGTAGGAGCCGTCACTAGAGGCTCTGGCTGTTGCTCAGCTGAGGAAGCGGTACGTGTTTTCGTTATCTGCGAGAGAATAAGAGTAGAAGAGTTCAATCAGTATTGAGAAAGCAAAATCGCACGACAAGGAAGAATAGAAGTAAAACTTGTTCCTAAACTTCATAGCCTCTGGAAGATAAGCACAGACGTCTCCGTACCGATCCTCCAGTCACTACTAAGCTTGCTCGTGAATCGTGAGACCTAGGCAACCTAGTGCTCTGATACCAACTGTCACGACCCGAAATTTCCCACCGACGGGATCGTGATGGCGCCTAACATTTCACTTGCCAGGCAAGCCAACGTTAGAGAATCATTAAACCATTTCCTTATTTTGATTCAGTAAATATCAATAATTAACTCAAATAAAATATAATAAGTGCGGAATATCATAAAACGGTATTAATTACTACCACCTGGATCTGGAGTCACAATTCACGAACATTCTAGAATTTACTACAAGTAATAGTCTTAAAGAAATACAACTGTCTGAATGAAAGAAAACAGTAGGACATAAAAGATAGACGGGGACTTTAAGGTCTGTGAACGCCGACAGATCTACCTTGAGTCTCCGGATAGCGGACCAATAGCAAATCTCAATCAACCTGAGCCGGTATCAAAATCTGCACAGAAAGTGCAGAGTGCACCATCAGTACAACCGACCCCATGTACTGGTAAGTGTCGAGCCTAACCTCGACGAAGTAGTTACGAGGCTAAGGCAAGGCACCTACAATCAACCTGTACAATTTAACAGTGTATACGCAAATAACAGGAATGAAGAACTAAACAGGAAATATCGGTAGGGGAGACATACTGAGGGGAATACAAGATAAAGAACTACAACAGAATGATCACCGGAGCAGTAAATATACCATGAATCAATAGGAATAGTGAATATAGTAAAGAAAAATGTACGGCATCACCCTTCGTACTTTTACTCTCAATATCACCATAAAATTAATATAAATGGCACGGCATCACCCTTCGTGCTTTTACTCTCATATCATGGCACGACATCACCCTTCGTGCATTAACACTCACAATATGGCACGGCATCACCCTTCGTGCATTAACACTCACACTATGGCACGACATCACCCTTCGTGCATTAATACTCACAATATGGCACGGCATCACCCTTCGTGCATTAGCACTCTCCCTTACCATAATGCAATGCATAAATAACAACGGGGAGATAGAATAACAAGTACAAATCTTACTTCAATATTTGATTCCATAATATCAATCTCAACCTTGAAATAAAAACTCAATTATCACCAGAAAATTTCCGTAAACATGATAAGAACGATAATTTGAACAACACTAGTATAACACGTAGCAATTTGGCATAAGAATGAGACAATATAAGAAAAATAGGAAAACATGGAAAAACAGGTAAATTTGGCGGCGCATAAGTACACGTCACCTCACATATATGCCGCTCACATAAATTTCACTTAACAAATAATCTAAGGTTCCTAATTCCCTCAAGTCAGGGTTAGACACAATACTTACCTCGCTCCGAAGGCCACTTAATTCTCAATCACAACTTTTCCTTTGGAATTCACCTTCAAACCACTCGTATCTATTCAAAAATGACTCAATAATATCAAATATTGCTAAAGGAATCAATTACATTGCATAAATTAAATTTCCCAATTTTTCCTCCAAAAAGTCAAAAAATCGACCTCGGGCCCGCTTGGTCAAAAATCGAGGTTCGAACAAAATCTTTTTACTCATTCACCCCCGAGCCCGAATATGTAATTAGTTTAGAAATCTGACCTCAAATTGAGGTCTAAATTCCCAAATTCCCAAAATTCCTATTTTCTACCCTAACCCCTAATTCTACCATGAAAACTCTAGATTTTAGGTTGAAAATTCAAGAAATGTAATGGGTAATTGAAAGAAAATGGTTTAGAATCACTTACCAACAATTTGGGGAAGGAATGACTCTTGAAGAATCGCCTCTCACCGTTTGGTTTTTGAGAAAAATGAGTTTTTGGCTAAAATCCTGTTTTTGGGTTCTGTTAAGTGTTGGGCGACAATGTTCATCGTGTTCGCGAGAGCACTGTCGCGTTCACGAAGTGTATGGGCTGCCAAGCCTTCGCATTCGCGAGGCAGTGCTCGCATTCGCGTAGGCTACCCTTCCCTGGCCTTCGCGTTCGCGAGACATTGCTCGTGCTCGCGATGAAGAAAAGGCTGACTCCCCCTCCACAGTGCCTAACACTACGCGTTCGCGATGTGCTTGTCGCATTTGCGAAGGCTAACGCCCCCATCGCTTTGCGTTCGCGAAGATGAAGTCCTCAGCTGCCTAGTTTACTCTTCGCGTTCAGACACCAGAATCTGCAGAAAACCAGATTTTTCAAAGTCCAAAGCATCCCGTGGCCTATCCGAAACTCACCCGAGCCCTCGGGGCTCCAAACCAATCATGCACACAAGTCCAAAAATATCATACGGACTTGCTCGCACGATCAAATCGCCAAAATAACACCTAGGACTCTAAATTTAGCACTAATTCAAATGAAATTCTCAAGAACACTTTAAGACTTCTAATTTCTCAACTGGACGTCCGAATCACGTCAAATCAACTCCATTTCTCACCAAATTTCACAGACATGCCTTAAATATCATAATGAACCTGTACCAGGCTCTAGAACTAAAATATGGACCCGATACTAACAATGCCAAGTATCAATCAATTCTTAAAAACAAATAATTTCTAAACTTTTAATTTTCATCAAAAATTCATAACTCAAGCTAGGGACCTCCAAATTCGATTCTGGGCATACGCCCAGGTCCCATAATTCGATACGGACCTACCGGGACCGTCAAAGCACGGATCTGGGCCCGTTTACCAAAAATATTGACCGAAATCAACTAAAATTAACTTTTAAGGCAAAAATTCTTATTTTCATCAGTTTTCAACATAAAAGCTTTTCGGAAACCTGCCAGGACTGTACACGCAAATTGAGGAGGGTAAAAATGAGATTTTTAAGGCTTAAGAGCATAAATTCGAGTTCTAAAATATAAGATGACCTTTTGGGTCATCACATAGACAATTATAAAGTCTGTATAAGGGATTATAACTAACGTACAAAAGAGAAATATTTAAAGCGATCTATATGGTTTGAGCAATTTTTTTATATCGTAACCACTTTTTATACCATGATTAATTCATTTCTTAGATTGGTTTGGATTCAAGGGTGTGGAATCACATGTACTTAATGTCACGATCCAAAACCACGTGACCGGCACCCGACACACTACCCAACCCGAGCGAACCAAACCATGTGATGGACCCAAATCATATGCATGAAAACCAATTTAACTGCGGAAGCTCCTTGAAAATCATATACAACTTCAAGTTAAATGATAAAATATTTTCCAATTCAAAGTCACACATGACGCCTTTCATGATAATAACAATGACAACAACAACAACAACAACCTAGTAAAATCTCACTAATGGGGTCTGGGGAGGGTAGTGTGTACGCAGACCTTACCCCTACCCCGAAGGAGTAGAGAGGCTGTTTTCGAAAGACCCTCGGCTCAAAAAAAAGAAGACAAAAGGCAAAAAAGGGGCAATATTAGTATCACAACAACAATCATATGACAAATAGGAACACCATAAAATCCAGAAGAAAGATGCAAAGCAAAGGGAGACAATATTAGTAAATATTAGTATCACCACAAAAATTATATGAAAAATAGGAACACCATGAAATCTAGAAGAAAGATGCAAAGCAAAAGCGATAGCTAGTAAATAGGGCATGCACTGAAAAATGAAATAGTAAGCCACAACATTGCCACTAGCTATCTTAGCCAAAAACCCTACTGGCTAATAAGACTAAGTAAAATAAATATATTTTCATGTATGTCATGTACAAACCCGTTACTACAACCTTTCACAACTATCTATGGAGCCTCCATACCAAAGAATAGAACCAACGGTTGGAGTAATTCCAATAAAATAAAATAAAGAAGAACATGATAGCAACATAGGGTGTAACATGTCTCACCGTATACCTCAGGAAAAGAGTCGTCCTAGCCCTGACCGCATGTAATGTATCATACATCATGCTGAAACATGTAAAGTAAGCAGGACCCTGGATGGGGGGCCCTAAAGGCTGAGTACACCATATTGGTACTGAATAAGTGTCATAGACTCTCTCTAACTTAAGTTCTTGGGACAAACTTTATAAAAATAATGCACCAATATATTATATAAAAAGATAAGAAATTTTATCGATTCATGATCCTTGTAATTTTAAATAAAAACCAAGTGAAATATAACCCACAATATAAACTTTAAAACATTTACATCAATCCAAGATTTTGGATAAAATCATACAAAATCATTCCATTTGCTTTAAGCCATTGAAATCACTTTCGGCTCCTTAGGCCTAAACATAAGAAAATCATCCTTACCTTTCACTGGGAGTACTATACCATCACCGACATAAGAAGGTCAACTAGGTTATGTACCTAGCGACAAGTATCATATACCCTGCTTGCTCAGGTTGTCTTATCGTAATGCTGTACAAATCGACTAAGCCATGCTAATAATAGCACAAAATAGTACCCTCTCGAGGGAGAGCACTCTGCCGTAGTCTATACAACAAAGTGACAATCTACTCCTACACCGGCACGTGTAGTTTCATGACAACGAATACGATATATCCGAAACCAATCTCGGTAAACACAAGTAACTCCCAAAATATTTGATACTTCAAATTCATAGCATAGTAGCCTCAAAGGATCTATTTTTATCAAATAATAGCATTTATAGAAAATCTAAATCATTTGAAATAAATTTAAATAAATAACCTTTTACATGCTAAAGCCTTTAGCAATTTAACATCAATCTTTAAAAAAATACCACAAGTGTTATTCTGCTCATCAATTTCCAAAAGAAATATTTTCCATGAAAACTTATCTTTAGCACTCAAATATGTATACTCTTGTCAACACGTAAGTTTTGATAAAAACTTATAACATTTACCTTGAGTGTCATTTTGCCAACAAGATTTAAAATAAAATTTTATAATACAGCATGACACTACATATGCAACATAATATTTTAATACATGGAGACATTCGTACTTGTTTGTCCCTACAAGCACGAAAGCACATTTGCAAACAACTTAAGTATTAACTCGAAACATGCTTTTAGAGAAAGTCCCTCAAGAAGAGTAAGTTTTAATCAACTTACCTCGCTTTCACTTTATTAACATTCACAAGCTTTCAATCCTCCTCCATCATTCCAATGTTGATTAAAATGCTCAACATCACCAATAAGTCGATATCTACAATTAGATATCCCAATTACATCAAAATATGACTTAAGATATTGATCAACATCGATATATGGCTCATAAGTTGGCTACAAGCCTCCAACAACTCAAATCGCCAAATAGTTTTACATGCTAGACCATTCAATTTCATTCTTATGTTTTAATACCCATTCGAAGTCATTAATGATACTATATCAATTGTCCATTGCCACCAAGATACTATTCATCGTCTTCCATAATCAACACTTGCAAAATATATAATTCGGGTGATTACTTAGTTGATCACTTCCATCTTTTGCTAACAAATAATTTCATAGGTTCATTGTATTCATAAATTTCATCGCCAAGATTACCATTCATCTTTTCTCTTATTTTCTCAAAAGTACTATTCATGCCATCAACTAGAATTTTATAATCCAATCTTTCAACTATTAAAACATGTAACAAATGCTTCAAATACTTCTAACTACTCATAATAAACGAGTTTGAAGTATTGAAATTACCTCTAGTAGCTCAATCTTGAAAAATCACAACTTTGGTGATTTTAGTGTTCTTGAGGATTTGATGATGAAATCTAGCATTTGGATGCAAGAATGATGTTAGAACTCATGTATATTGAGTAAGAATCAACTCAAAACAATATTAACAACTTACCTTGGTTGATTGGACTTGATTTGAGTCCAAAATTGTCTCTTCACCTCAAGAACCCTAACCCCCAATACACAAAATACTCTCTTCCCCCGATTTTGTATTTATAAGCCCAAAATTCTAGGTTTCGGATGTGGCCCCGGATGCTTCGCATCCCCACTTCACTCCTCTTTGAAGCTCGGATGCGGACCTGGATGATATGGTAGCACTTCACTGCCAGCCTTTCTTTTGGACGCGGCCCCGGATGCTTTGCATCCGCAGACTCCTCTGCCAACCTTTGGTAATTTGGTCATAATCTCTTGTAGAAATGTCCAAATGACAAACGGTTTGAAGCGTTGGAAACTAGACTCGATGATCTTTCATTTAATAGGTTGTCCATCACATAACTCCTATATATATATATAGGATATGATAATAAGTGTACGAGACATATTATACATGATGTGGGGTCTAAGGATAGCCCTAAGTCCAAGTCAAGTTGGAAATTACATGATAGACTAAAAGTTCCAAATGAGTACGCACAAGATTAAACTTTGAACAAGCATATCTACATATATATAAATATATATGTAGATATGCTTGTTCAAAGTTTAATCTTGTGCGTACTCATTTGGAACTTTTAGTCTATCATGTAATTTCCAACTTGACTTGGACTTAGGGCTATCCTTAGACCCCACATCATGTATAATATGTCTCGTACACTTATTATCATATCCAATTGATATCCATCATATTAATAGTCCTCGTCTTCACACAAAATAATATAATTAGCGCACATCAACTTTCTTAATAGCGCTTAAGTACTTCGAAATTTTTCGGGGTGCTACACTTAAAACACTATAATAACGAATAAAATGCGTGTTATACTATTATTATATCAATCAATATTATTAAAAATTAAAGTTGCTTGTTTTCTCATGATATAATGGTGTGAATTTTTGTTTACACCATTCAATACATAGAACTTAAACACACGGTATATTAGCTTTGAACAATTATTATAATTAGGTCAATGTTCATATGCCCTTTTGACATTGTGAAGCAACGAACCGGAGATGATACTTTGGTATGATCTCTAGAGTCATCTTCTTAGTTGCCACTGAAAAAAGGCAATACTCTTAAAGTCCCTAACCCTACACGTATAGTGAATTCGTGATTAATGAAATTTTTTGGACCACAAGAAAGCTGAATCCAAGACATCAACCAACTATCATTCTCTTTAGTTGGAAATTGCTTTAGAGTTTTTTATCGTGTAAAATTGATTCCCCTATCAAAGTCTAGACATTGGAAACTGAAGCATCACAAAACAAAGTGAAAAAAAAAACCTTTTGGGAGAATTTACTCTAAGAAAAATATTCCCTTATTTCTTGTCGACAAAAATGGGTATCAAGAATTTGTATTTCCCATTAACTTGAGCAATGACATTACTGAGCAATGAAAATATAAAGTTTCAATTCTTGAAAGGTGAATATAAAAATAAAGAAAGAAGAATTGGATAATCCCATTAAAAAACTCTTCTATCTTCCATATGCATTTTCCACTTACCGTCCCATAGCCACCCTCAAAAATATACGTAACAAATAAAAACGAAGAAAAGAATCACAAGTTCTTGATATATAGGCAATCTGCATTACCAAAATGTCATAATTTAAACTGCAGTATCACAAATTCAACTTCTAGTAGTGATACTATTTTCCAGCTAATTAACTTTCTTAACTCTTTATGTAAAAGAAAACTTAAAATAGAAAAATACTTTAATTTGTTAATTAAAGCTTAAACGATATGAAGATATATAACAATATGCAAGGTGCGCTCTATGTATCTGATAATGCACCAGATTCCAGATAGAACTCCTTGAACCGTACTTACTGAATATTTCACAATTGCCTAAGTCTTTAACTCTGAGCGGCTAATTAGTGAAAATCTTCGCCAACAAGTTCATCTGAAAACCTTTCCGCGCCTCTTAATTTTAAAATATATCTTGTGCTTTAATATTTAATTTGGTGATATCGAATAATTTGCGTGATTCTAATATTGTATTTTCATGTGTGATTTTCTAATTACATGCCTTTGGGGACCATGTAAATTAAACTGGCCGTTGAATGCAAAGGCAAATGGAGCTTAATTTTGCGTTATGGGTTCAGCTGGACTTGATATATTTGATACGGTATATATATATAAAAAATCATAAGAGTCATAATTTAAAAAGAACAATAAATTCATCTATTAATAGTTTGTTAATGAGAATCATATCCTTGCAGGTTCTTGCTCCTTCGCTTAGCATATATGTATTGCAATGACCATTCACAGTTGTAAAATTTTTTAAGAGTTTATAAGAGAATATTAACCTAGAGCTACAATTGGATAAGTCTTCATCTTCAATTATATGAGTAGAAGCAACAATCATATGAAATTTCTATCTTTTTTGCCTCTTTTGATTGGTAGCACATGAGAAGAAGACTTATGGTTTACTAAAAGATATCTCATTATCTGTCAGTAAAACTCTAGGATGCTAGAAGTATGTTCATAAATTTTTGAACAAATTATGCAAAATACCCATTGAACTTAAAATAATTACCTTTTCCTGCTCATTTGAAAACTATTTACGATATATACTTACCAAATTAAAACTAATTATCCCTAACCCATCCACTCATTACCCATTTGTCTTAGCTTGGTTTGATTTAGCTTGACTTGATTTAGTAGCTTAGTTTGACTTCATTTTAGTTGGCTTTGACCAAATATTTAAAGAAAAAATGGGTAGAGGGCAAACCATTTGGGCAGGGGCGGGTAAATAGTTTCCTTTGCCCGGATATTTGCCAAAGATCCCTTAATTTTTTCACATAATATCTCTTCTAGCAATATTTTTGTGAAACATTAACATAAAATTGTGCTTGCAATGATTTTAAGGACTAAAACTTCTTATAATTGAGTTGTTGGTTAATTTGCAAATATCCTTCAAGTTAAGCTTGCCACCTAATTATTCCTTTTGAACTTTTAATGTTTTACACAAAATTAATTGCGTTTTTACAATAATTCTTTTTTCTTGTGTATATTTTCAATTGATATAGTATTAACGTGCAACGCACATTAGTAGAAACTAATAATAACTTATAAGGTTGAACTCCATAAATTTAAATTTCGGGTATGTATCTTATTGATTAACATCTACCACCAATAAATTAGAGAATATATAGCTAAATATGGACGTTTATGACCTTACACACATCTAAATGCCTTCCAAACAGTTAGTTCGAAGGGGAACTGCGAAAAAGATAGGAGAAGAGCACCACAACAACTTCTCAACTTCGTTATCGCACTATCACTTCAAGCTTTCCTCTTAAAACTCAAACTGATATTTTCAACTATTAATTGTTGGATCATAATCTCTTAGAGAGGCTTCATTAAGAATTAATTAGTGGCACAATATGGGGTATAAGTGATGAAAGCTCCGACCTGCCTCCCCCATACGTGCTGCCACCAAGCCGTATAGAACGAGCTGCCTTGGGGGCGAACCCCAAGGGCCTGCCTAGATGTCTCGAAGGAGTGTCAAAGGTATTCACACGAGTTTGGGAACTCGTATGGGCTGTGCAACGCCTTAAGGCCTACGTTGGGCATCAAAAGGGCAGTGGAGGCTGCTAGAGTGGAACGGCCAGCCCCGCGGGCTGCCGAATGTTGGAAAGAGACCTCCATGCCGATTGGATACTTGACGCACCTGTCATAGGGGCATCATGTGTCGACTTGTGAGCATGGCTTTGGTTCAACCATGCAAGCAAGGGTCCGTTGGCCTAAAGGTGCAGGTGTGGGCGACACTGCACTACTTCGGAATGGAAGCGTGCTGCAAGAGGGCTATGTATGGGCATGGCACGAAAGAGGCGCATGACAATGGCCAAGGGCTAAAGGTTGCCTTACTCGGGCGAGGCACGAGCTAGTCGCGGATGCACTAGGCGAGTGTCAAGCTTGAGGATTGGGCTGTGCACGCGGGAGCGATGCTCAGTCTTGGGCTAAGGACAAGGCATGTCCTAAGCCAATCCCCCAGGGCGCGCATGGATTGTGATCCTAAGATGAAGCGCCACGACATGTCTAGGGCCAAGGGCCTAGGCATCTTACGGGCGGCACAAGTTGGGGCGAGCCTACGGGCGAGCCCCACTAACATGCACACGATCGTGCTTGGGAAATCTTGGGACAGGAAGAAGGCTGGCCCGCGGCGAGGGGAGTCCGCGGGCGCCGCACAGGCGAGCAGGTGCCGCTACCCAATGTAAGGATTTGGGCTCGTGACACTTGGTATCAGAGCTGATTAAGGCCATACTATGCCATGGCACAATGTCAAGGCAAAGGGTGGATATGGCGAGTGCATTTTGGATGTCAGTGCCGAGATCACATCAAAGCAGAGATTGATGTTCATATGCCACCAAAGATCGAGAACCCGATACTGATGGTCGACGAAAGAAATGGGTGATTCCATTGTCTTTCGTGAGTCTAAGGTGCTACTAAATGAGGTGATATGCCGATGAGTCGGATGGCCAAGAGAATGCCATGTTTTCCAGGTCATGCAACCATATTATGAAGAGTGGGAGCCATGGACTATAAATTTGAGGCATGATCATAGCGGAGATCTTTCCAAGGATGCGTGCAACGCATCATGTTGAGTGTCTTTCCTTTGACTTTGGGTTGCCTGAGGGCATTGCCAAGGTGAGGAATCGGATTCGAGGGTATAGCGAAGCTTCGAAATGGGGCGAGTTTCCAAGTTAGAAGGTGTCATCATTCTGGAAAGGGGTATGTCGAATGATCGGGGACCGAGAGTGTCCAAGTGCGAGGCACACCGAACCGGGAAGCCGTGCTAGCAGGACAAAGAGAGTACCTGTCTATAGGGTGAGTATTGAACTACTACCGGGAGCATTGGCTACTTGCTGAGGAAGTGACAACTGGAAAACAAAGAGCTTTGTTCGGAAAGGCGGCGATGCTATGACTTTGGGAATGTAGTACTCACCAAAGGTCGTCCCAAGTGCTGGCCGAATGCCAAGTGGGACGACAGTGCTAAGATGTATCCTCCACATTGAGTGTGGGAGGATCCCGCCTATGCAAGAGGCATAAGGGCGAAGTCGTGGGTCTGGAAGCGAACACATCTTCAAGGTAGTGAAGGCAATTGAAGGCTACGGGAGCGGAATGCTACGTGAGCTATGCCAAGAGGGCGTCTTAATGCTACGGGAGTGAAAGGCTACGGGAGCTATGCCAAAGAGGGCATCTTAAGGTTACGGGAGCGAAAGGCTACGGGAGCGACGTCAAAAGAGCACATGATGTGCTAACCTGTGAAGGAAAGCTTTAGACAGATATGAAGGCCGTGAGGGTCATGGTGTGAGTTGACTAGTGTGGGTCAATCACAAAGTTAGACACCAGAGGGTGCAAGTGCGGAGGCACTTTCCAAGTGAACACCGAATGGAGGTGAAGTGCAGAGGCACGCTTGGAAGATACTTGGGGGAGAAGTGCATGGGGCACGACTCCTTTTGAGAAAGGACTTCGAGGAAGTCCAACCCACAGGACAAAGGGAGCTTGAATGGGCATACCTGAGGGGGCAGACTCCGGGATGTCTTAAGCCATGATGTGTCATCGGGGACGATGACATTATGAGTGTGGGAGGATGTCACAACTCGCATTTTGGAGTTGTGATTTCGGCCAAGAACTGGTGAGAAAAGAGCCTTCTGATGGTCTGACGTAGAGTAGTCTACTCGGGCAACTTGGGCTTTTTAATTTTAAGCATATATAAGGGGGGTATAGGTGATGAAAGCTCCGACCTGCCTCCCCCATGCGTGCTGCCACCGAGCCGCATAGAACGAGCTGCCTTGGGGGCGAACCCCAAGGGCCTGCCTAGATGTCTCAAAGGAGTGTCAAAGGTATCCACACAAGTTTGGGAACTCGTATGGACGGCGCGACGCCTTCGGGCCAACGTTGGGCATCAAAAGGGCAGTGGAGGCTGCTAGTGTGGAACGGCCAGTCCCGCGGGCTGCCGAATGTTGGAAAGAGACCTCCTTGCCGATTGGATACTTGACGCACCTGTCATGGGGGCATCATGTGTCGACTTGTGAGCATGGCTTTGGTTCAACCATGCAAGCAAGGGTCCGTTGGCTTAAAGGTGCAGGTGTGGGCGACACTGTACTACTTCGAAATGGAAGCGTGCTGCAAGAGGGCTATGCATGGGTATGGCACGAAAGAGGCGTATGACAATGGCCAAGGGCTAAAGGTTGCCTTACTCGGGCGAGGCACGGGCTAGTCGCGGATGCACTAGGCAAGTGTCAAGCTTGAGGATTGGGCTGTGCACGCGGGAGCGATGCTCAGTCTTGGGCTAAGGACAAGGAATGTCCTAGGCCAATCCCCCAGGGCGCGCATGGATTGTGATCCTAAGATGAAGCGCCACGACATGTCTAGGGCCAAGGGCCTAGGCATCTTACGGGCGGCACAAGTTGGGGCGAGCCTACGGGCGTGCCCCACCGACAGGCACATGATCGTGCTTGGAAAATCCTGGAACAGGAAGAAGGCTGGCCCGCGGTGAGGGGAGTTATCGCACTATCACTTCAAGCTTTCCTCTTAAAACTCAAACTGATATTTTCAACTATTAATTGTTGGATCATAATCTCTTAGAGAGGCTTCATTAAGAATTAATTAGTGGCACAATACGTACACATCATTACCTATATATGGCATTATGTTCTTAAAATAATGAGTTTAACCCAATTAAACAATGCCTTGATTTACTAAAAATGCTACTTAGCAGCCAAGTGACCGCGTATCCATCCGATGAGTCATTAGGGCATCTTCTTTACTGATTCTATTGCACTGATCAAAACACTAATGAGCTCTACATTTTAATAGACATCATAATATCAACCAAAACACAAGTGTAGGTTACGTATTAAAAAGAATTCTATTATCAATCAAAAGGCAGATGTTATTTGTACACCATGCCCCTTTATAATTTTAAAATTAAGAAAATGACCTTTCATATTTTTTATGTGTAAAAGACAGATTTTTTATGTGTAAAAGTAAATCTTCCATTTGTACAAAAGATGTAAAGTCATAAAACTAAAAATAAGTTTGTAAAGAGCCATAAAACCTGCACAGCTGTTCAAGATGATGTATGCAGAGTATGTCTATAGCATTTGGATAGAAAGAAACATGAGAATCTTTGAGAAGGTGTGTAGAGCTAGTGAGTAATTAGCAAGAGATATTGCTTGTGTTTGTAGTATGCGAGCTCCAGTTAGAATTAGACCGGAAGTATATATGTTTAGATTCTAGTAGAGCTCTTTATGATCATGTAGAAGTGGATGAATTCGCGGATAGCTAACTGTGTTAGTTAGCTACGGTTTGTACAGTTTCTTTGGTGATAAGTAAAAATATTTAGTTACCAAAATAAAGAGCTACAAAATTAATTGACTCAACATGATATATAATATAATTAAGTTGTAAAAGAAAATCTAAAGTCACTCGAAATGTACTTAAAATATACGTCTTGAAAGCCCTCCCTAAAGAAAGAAAAGTAACTTTTGGGTAATGAACACAAAGTTGAATCATCACCCATGAAATTTACTCTAATATTACATATCTATACGGGCTTTCTAACAGGGAAAATTTTGGGGCAGTCGACGTTAACTCTAATCTATAAATTAATAAATGCTTGTACATTACTTTGATCAATAGAAATCTTGAGTTTCATTATATATATATATATATATATATATATATATATATATTTTCACATTCACTTTCAGGAATGAGTATGCATGCTGTAAAATCGCGTAAGGGGTAAGTATAAAATTCTGTTTCTTAACAGTTGCCTTTGAAGGGGAACTGCGAAAAGGAGAGGAGAAAACTGAAGACCAACAACTTTTCAGCTTTCATAATATCACTGTCAATCAAACTTTTTCCTCTTAAAATCCAAACTGATATCTTCAGATAATCGCTGGATCGCAATCTTTTACAAAAGCATAGGTATTAATTAGTGCCATAATACACATCATTACCTATATATGGCATTATTTACTTAAACTAATGAGTTAGAGCCAATTAACAATGCCCTAAATTACTTGAAATGCTACTTGACTGCGAAGGTTGACCACGTGTCCATCCTATGACTCATTAGCGCATCCCTTTTCATTTATTCTAATGCGCCATTATCCCTAATCGGAATCCCCAGAAGCTTCGATTTCCTCTGCTTAAAATATTAAGGCTAGAGCTATTAGTACTTAATTATGTTTAAAGTATACGGCCGAGGCTTACGCACATCAACATTTGTTACATAAACATTGGTCAATAAGCCATTTTCAAGGGGACATGCCAACAACCAAGCACTAAGTTCAAAATTTTCACGGCTTATAAATCCGAGGTCATTATTCCATGATTAAGAGTTTAATTTTCATGAGGTCACGAAGAATTTTTTTCACAATCCGGTGAAAAAATAACTATAAATAATAATCTACAACAAGTGTGATTAGTAACCAGAAAACTAAAACAAATTACTTATTACAACATGTTAAAATACATATTTTTTACACTATCATACGTTAAATCTCCTGATTAAGCATGCGTTTAAATTCTGTTACGGAATTGCTAGTGCTAAATCTAAATATTTGTTAAGGAATATTTGTCTTTTCCTTTGTTGGTAATAAGATTTCCAAGGCACACTTGGTTTATAGTAATTGGTTAAGGATCAAGTCGGGTGCAACATAGGATAACACATGGCAGATATTATGAGGTGGGAAGGAATGATTTCGTAATAAAGAAGCAGAAACTGAGTTACTTTAACGTTAGTGAGATCAGATTAATGCATTAAAAAGGACGTTAAATTGACAAGGTGATGAGGGGTATATATATGGTAGACTAGCCTGTGACAAACTGTGTCATACAAAAAGGAGACAACATATTTACTTAGTAATCAAGAAGATTTAGTGAAAGGTACTCAGCAATTATATTCATTAAACAAACAATGGTTGGAATCATGGGTTGGGGAGCTAACTCTGATCAACAAGGATGGAGGAAAGGACCTTGGACTCCTGAAGAGGATAAGCTGCTCTCTGAGTACGTTAATTTGCATGGTGAGGGAAGATGGAGTTCTGTATCTCGTTGTGCAGGTATGGATTAAGCATAAATTACTGAGGTGTACGAAGAAATTAATGATGCTTCTTTATCTTTTGAGATGTTTTTTCTAGCAAAATGTTTTTCTTCTAGATTTTACCTCGGGCTATGTAGAGACAAATTTAGAGCGCCCGGAGCAAGTTCAATTGAACTTATTATTTTCAGTACATAGGCCAATGGTATATATATGTGAAAACCCTTGCAAAGTTGAATATAATATCAAGTTTTGAAAGAACTCCGGATCGGAATCTTGAATCTATTTAGTATAAATATTGAATCCGTCTCAGAATTTAGGATTTGGTTTTAAGTTTTCCAATATTTATTTTGAAAATTTGGTTGTTGTCGAAGCAGGATTGAATAGGAACGGGAAGAGTTGCAGGCTAAGGTGGGTGAACTACTTGAGGCCTGGACTTAAAAGAGGTCACATAACACCTCAGGAGGAAGGCATTATTATTGAATTGCATGCCTTGTGGGGCAACAAGTAAATTCTTCTCTCTTAATATTTAGGTCCTTTCTTCTGCCTCTTTTGATTATTTACTTTGCTATTCTAATGTGTAGATGGTCAACTATAGCACGTTACTTGCCTGGAAGGACAGACAATGAAATAAAAAACTACTGGAGGACACATTTCAAAAAGAAAGAAAAGGCTTCAAAACAAGGCAAGAAAAAAAATCTAAGGCAGAGAAACCAACAGCAACAAAATTGCACCAACGCTAATAACAAGTTTTCACCTAAAGCAGAAGAAGCGATCATGCAAAAGAACGATGAAAAAAATGATAACGAATACCAAGACATGGTCGCGTTCACTAATTATCATCAGAGAATGGATCAAGATCGGGTTATGGACTTGCCACCAGTAGTGACGACTTCTTCAGACATATCGTATGCATGGACGGACACTATTCCGATGGATGGATTATGGGGAGGATTATGGAACTTAGATGTAGATGACAAGTGCAAGGTGGCCATCCAAAATCAACCTACTACTGCTAATTATTCTTACACAACTGATTATGCAGTTAACTTATATAATGGAGGTTTTATTTTCTGAGAAATTAAATACTGGTGCTAATGGAATTAGCTGGTTAGATTTTGTTTTCTTCTACTATGTCATTTGAAGAAGGAAAACAAAAATCGGGTTGCCGTACAAGAATTAATAGTCTGTATGATGATGATTTGTACTTAACGTGATTATTTTGATGAATATCCAAAATAAAGATGGATATGGTTTAATTACAAAAATTGATGATGCTTCTCTCTTAATTCTCTGTGGTCCAAGTCCAATACTTAAATGTCGGTGAATGAACCAATGAATTAAAATACTGACGAATCCAGGCGTTGATAACTGGGAAATGAAAAGAAAAATAGAGAAATTCCACTCATGTTTAGTTCAAAGTAAGTGGCCATTATTGTGATGAAACCATTACAGAGAATCATAGGGGAATCGTTTCTCTTTGTATAGATTTACAATGTCCATAAGCATTAATTATATACCAAACGATATAGTATATAACTGTGTTACTTCATTCATTTGGATATAGGGGAGGTAAGACATAACAACTCTTTTTTCTTCGAGTATTTTTACCTTTTATATGTCTTCCTCAAGATTATTTGGTTTTCTAGATTTCACTTAGACTTTTTACTCTTTTTTGTTTGTTTGTTATAGCAGTTTTGTGCAATAGAAACCAGTACAAGCACCAAGGATTTTTATTTGAAGAAGAACACAACATATGTACTCCCTCCGTTCGCTTTTACTTGTCCAGTATTCTCAAAAATAGATTTTCACTTTTACTTGTCACTTTTAGCATATTAAGAGAAGACAATTTCTTTTTTCATGTTATACCCACAATATTAATTACTCATTTCAAATCATGTTCTCAAATCCATTAAAAATATGCATCAATTAATATATGTATTAAGGTAAATTATGCACTTCATTTATTATTTCTTAAGGGGTGTGCAAAGTCTATAGTGAACAAGTAATGAACGGAGGGAGTACATGGTTGATATGAAAATTAAATGGAGACTCAGGTCCTGAGCTCTCGAGATTATAATCTGAGTGCCATTTGGTTAATTTGGAGATGAGAGATCATATGTTTTTTCCTAATTTATGATGACTAATCAAAATCTTTTTAACAGAAAAAATGGCATCACTTTCCTAAAAAGCTCATCAATCAAGTCAGAAAACAAAGATGACTGAATATATATCTAAAAACAGACGATTTGGAACTTACAACATTTTATATGCTCAACCAATTTTGTCGAACTCTAACACAAACAAGACTGAAATTTCGAATCATGAACGACATGATACAGTGTCTGGTGATTTTTCACTTCTAAAAAAAATGAAGCAGTGTCTCAATTGTAGATGGGTCTAGATTTGGTGGATTAGAGTGATTTTGACAATGAGTATATCGTGTACTAATAGCTAACCTTTTTCTCTGTGCTGATTTTGACTAAGTCAATTTTTCATATCAAATCTCATGATGTCATTCGTGGATAAAGTTATAGGTTCATTGAACAGATCATCGATCCGTGGACTGTGAATGAGTACTTATGCTTTTGGTTTATTGGTTACCAGAATGAGCCAAAGTAACAAGCTCAATTAATTTAAAATATTTTATCTGGGACCTCCTATTTAAAAAGTGATTAGAAACATTAAAACGTCCATGCATATGTAATTTATGATTATTGTCCTCAAATTTATGAGCTAGCTGGATTGCCAATCGATTCTTGATAAATTTTATAATTGTGATATTGAATGCTCAATGTGTATTATATCAGTAATTTCTAAGTGGTCCGAAATGCAGTATTTTAAGGACTAAAATCACCATCTTCTAAAAAGAATAGTTCAAAATCTGAGGTCAACACATTTAGTTATTTTGTATAAATTTAAACATTAATTTTTAATTTTTTAAATAAAATATAAATATTTAAAAATTATATAAGAAGTATTATAATAAAATATAATATTTTAAAAGTAGTAATGAAAGAAAAACGTGAAATTACTCTAAGCTCCTCTATCATATGACTTGATTGTGATTTGTGAATACAACTCCTATATTTCAAAATCAAATACTTAAATCACTCTAACGAAGATCCTAAATATATAAAATTTACCAATATACTTTAAAATTAAAAATCAAAATCTCCTTTATAATAATAATCTTAAACAAATATCTTATAAGTAAATCTTATCTTCGTAGTATTAATAACTTTGTATACTAAGTAATTCCTAAGGCAACAAACAATTCATTCAGAAGACTGGTGCAATATATATCATACCTGTGTTACAAACATGGCTGTAGAAGAGGCGTTTCTCTGACAAAAGATGAGGAATCAAGATATAAAGATGATGATTTGAGTATATCATTCAAAAGAGACATCAAAAAGAGTTTATTGGCAAGGAGTGAGCACTGAAATCCAAGTTAAATAAAGGGAGATGTTATAAATATATTATATTATGGATTTCTATTTAGTATTCCGTTGTAAATAAGCTTCCTGAAGATACTTATCTATATTGAACTCTGTCGTAAATATGTTTATATATTTAGTACTCTATTGGAAATAAGCCTCCTGAAAAAGCTTATCATTTCGGCACTCCGTTGTGAATAATTATTACTCACGTAGAAGATTATCTATAACTGGTACAATAACAATTAACAGCTTACAAGAAACTTACACAGCAGCTTGCATTAGGAGCTTACAAGCAGCTTATACAACAGCTTGCAGTAGCAGCTTGTAGAGCAACTTCCTTTCTTCTATAAATAGAAGAGATTTCATTTCATTATGTAAATGAGTTTAAAGTTGAATAATATATCAATCTCTCTCTATACTTATCTTCGATTTATTTAATTTACAGTTTTTATTTTTGTCACGGTCGAAAACCAGCCTCTCGTGATGGCGCCTAACATGGTACTAAGCAAGCCGACATTTCAAAATATTCTAACACTTTTAAATGAAAATGAGCTAAACAGTTTAAATAACTAAAGCTATCATAAACTAGATAAAAATCAAAACTTGACACGGAAGTTCCTAAATCGGGGTGTCACTGAGTACATGAGCGTCTATACAACACAAGTCTAGAAGTAATGTCTATGAAAGACTAAAACTAATATATAAAGCGGAAAGATAGGGAAGGAGAGATAAGGTCTGCGAATGCCGGGCAGCTACCTTGGAATCTCCAATGATCAAGCTGCGTAAAGAAATCAACACCCACCATATCCGAAAACACCCGGATCTGCACACGAAGTGCAGGGTGTAGCGTGAGTACAACCAACTCAATAAGTAACAAGACTAAATAATAGACTGAAAGTAGTGACGAGCTTCACGGATATAGCTCAATTACAGAAATTACAACATAGAAAGGTAGGCATGTTTTCAAATTTGACAATTAAGGCCAAAACAATTAATTCATGTCAAGTTCAATTGAAACAGGATATATAATATCTCTCAAAAATTACATGACAATGACATATGCCAGCTGAAGTACCACAGTAATGAAATCAAGTGCAAAATCTCAGAGCAGCAGTCACTCAGTCCTCCCATGCACTCCAACCTCACAGTCACTCATTCCTCACAATCTCTCATTCATCTCAATCGCTCGGCACGTGCACTTAGTAGTTACTTGCGCTCACTGGAGGTGTGTACAGACTCCGGAGGGGCTCCTTATGCCTAAGCGCTATAACAAGCCAATCATAGCATAAATCAATAAAATATGTTGCAGTGTGCATCCCGATCTCATAAATATCCTCACAATCAGGCCCTCGGCCTCACTCAGTTATCAACCTCTCCAGTTTCCCGGGCTCTCAGTAATCATGATAATCAGCCCAAACAACAATGATATAATGTATCAATAATGAATAATAGAGACTGAGATGTAATATGCAAGTAAAACTGTGACTGAGTACATAATAATAATTTAGCAGATAATTCAACATGTATACGACCTCTGAGGGTCCCTACAGTGCCAACACATAGTCTAACATGATTACTAACATGGTTTGCAGTTCAAGTTCTATAACACGTGAAGAATATACGGAGAACAACAAATTATTCAACTACACAGTTCCTAGGAATTGACCAAGTCACCATTCCTACGGTTCACGCCCACACGCCCGTCACCTAGCATGTGCGTCACCTCAAAACCAATCACATGACATAAAATACGGGGTTTCATACCCTTACGACCATATTTAGAACTGTTAGTTACCTCAAGCCGTGCAAATCCCTACTCCAACACACCCTTGCCTCGCGAACCGGCCTCCAAATGCCTCAAATCTATCCACAAACAGTTTGATACAATTATCAAGGGCTAAAGGAATCAATTCCATAAGAAAATACTAAGTTCTTAATCAAAAGTCAAAAGTCGACTCAAATGCCGACCCCCGGGCTCACGTCTCGAAATTCGATAAAAGTCACAAAATCCGAAAATTCATTTAATCACGAGTCCAACCATACTAAATTTACCAAAATTCGACACCATATCGTCACATAGATCCCCAAATTCCACCCTCCAAACCCCTAGCCTCAAACTCCCAAATTTCTACCTTAAATATACACAAACTAGGTGAAAAATTCAATGGGGAAACAATATTATTGATTAAAAATGAACACAAATGACTTACCTCAAGAAACCCCTCGAAAATCCTCTTAAATATCGCCCAATCCTGAGCTTGCAATGTTCAAAATGAAGAAAAATCGTGAACCCTTGAATTTAAGGTTCTGTCCAGGGGTCTCGCACCTCCGCTCCACTTGACCGCATCTGCGGATTTTTCCTTCGTTTCTGCGAACCTTTCTGCGATCTCTCATGTGCAGATGCACATCCACACCTGCGAATTGACTTCCGCACCTGTGAATTGAGCCTTCCTCTCTCATACGCGCACCTGCGATGCCTCTCCGTATCTGCGACTTCGCAGGTGCGGACAAATCCTTCGCACATGTGGAAATCCCTCAGCTCAAGCCAACCTCGCTTATGCGCCACTCCAGCCTCACCTGCAGCCAAGCCCTCGCAGGTGTGATCACACCAGAAAACTCCGAGCTTCAGCAATGTACTAAGTCTCATTTTCGATTCGTTAACCATCCGAAATCAAACCAAGGCCCCCGAGACCTCAACCAAACATACCAGCAAGTCCTAAAATACGATACGTACTTAGTAGAGCCCTCAAATCACCTCAAACAATATCAAAAACATGAATCGCACCCCAATTCAAGCCTAATGGAACTAAGGAAATCCAAATTCTACAAACAATGCTGAAACCTATCAAATCACGTCTGATTGACCTCAAATTTTGCACACAAGTCACAAATGAAACCACGGACCCACTCCAACTCCCGGAACCCCAATTCGAGCCCAGTAACCATAAAGTCCACTCTCAGTCAAACTTCCAAATTCCTAACTTTCGCCATTTCAAGTCTAATTCAACTATAGACCTCCAAATCACAATCCAGACACGCTCCTAAGTCCATAATCACCCAATAAAGCTAATGGAACCATCAAAACTCTATTCCGGAGTCGTTTACACATAAGTCAACATCCGAGAAATAATTTTAACTTAAGCTTTCAACCTTGAGACTAAGTGTCTCAATTCATTCTGAAATCTCTCCAGACCCGAACTGACTACCTCGACAAGTCACATAACAACTATAAAGCACAAAATGAGTAGTAAATGGGAGAACGAGGCTACAACTCTCAAAACGACTGGCTGGGTCGTTACATCCTCCCCTTCTTAAACAAGCGTTCGTCCTCAAACGGGTCTAGAAACGTACATGGAGTCTCAAATAGGCGTGGATATCTGCTACGCATCTTCCACTCGGTCTCCCAAGTAGCCTCCTCAACTGGCTGACCTCTCCACTGCACCTTCACTGAAGCTATGTTCTTTGACCTCAACTTTCGAACCCGCCGATCCAAAATGGCCATCGGCTCCACATCATAAGTCAAATCACCATTCAACTGAACCGTGTTGAAATCTAAAACATGAGACGGATCACCAACATACTTCCAGAGCATAAAAACATGAAACACTGGATGCACACTCGACAAACTAAGTGGCAAGGCAAGCTTGTAAGCCACCTCTGCAATCCTCTAAAGTACCTCAAACGGTTCGATATACCGAGGGCTCAACTTGCCCTTCTTCCCGAACCTCATAAAACCCTTCATGGGTAACACCTTGAGGAGTACCTTCTCCCTAACCATGAAAGCAACATCCCAAACCTTCCTATCGGCATAACTCTTCTATCTGGACTGTGCCGTGCGAAGCCGATCCTGAATCAATTTAACCTTGTCCAAAGCATCCTGAACCAGGTCAGTACCTAATATCCTAGCCTTTCCTAGCTCGAACCAACCCACCGGAGATCGACACCGTCTCCCATATAGAGCCTCATATGGAGCTATCTGAATGCTTGACTGGTAGAAGTTGTTATAGGCAAACTCCGCGAGCGGCAGAAACTAATCCTAATAACCCCCGAAGTTAATGACACAAACACGTAGCATGTCCTCCAATATCTGAATAGTACACTCAGACTGTCCGTCCGCCTGAGGGTAAAAACCCAACCTATGTGCCTAACTCTCACTACACTGCGATGTAAACTGCATGCCCCGATCTGAAATGATAGACACTGGCACACCGTGAAGGCGAACAATCTCGTGGATGTAAATCTCAGCCAACCGCTCTAAAGAATAATTAGTCCCGACTAGAATGAAGTGCGCAGACTTGGTCAGTCGATCCACAATCACCCAAATAGCATCGAACTTCCTTGAAGTCCGTGAGAGCCCAACTACAAAATCCATGGTGATCCGCTCCCATTTCCACTATGGAATCTCAAGCCTATGAAGCAATCCACCCGGTCTTTGATGCTCATACTTCACCCGCTGACAGTTAAGGCACCGACAAATCCCACAATATCATTCTTCATTCTCCTCCACCAATAATGATATCTCAAGTTCTGATACATCTTTGCGGCACCTGGATGAATAGAATACCGGGAACTGTGGGCCTCCTCAAGAATCAACTCACGTAGCTCATCTATATTAGGCACACAAATCTGACCCTGCATCCTCAACACCCCATCATCCCAATAGTAACGTATCTGGCATCACCGTGCTGAACTGTGCCCTTAAGGACAAGCAAATGAGGATCATCATACTGGCACTCTCTGATGCGATCATATAGAGAAGACCGAGAAACCACACAAGCTATAACCCGACTGGGCTCCGAAATATCTAATCTCACAAACTGGTTGGCCAAGGTCTGAACATCAACTGCAAGAGGTCTCTCACCAACAAGAATGAATGCAAGGCTACCCATAATCACCGTCTTTCTACTCAAGGCATCGGCTACCACGTTGGCCTTTCCGGGATGATATAGAATAGTAATATCATAGTCCTTTAGCAACTCCAACGATCTCCGTTGCCTCAAATTCAGATATTTTTATTTGAACAAGTGCTGGAGACTCCGGTGATCCGTAAATACCTCACAAGACACACCGTAGAGATAATGGCTCCAAATCTTCAATGCATAGACGATGGCAGCCAACTCCAAATCATGAACATGGTAGTTCTTCTCATGGGGCTTCAACTGGTGCGAAGCATAAGCAATTAATCTACCCTCATGCATCAAGACATACCCAATACGAATTCGAGAAGCATCACAATACACTGTATAAGATCCTGAAGCTGAAGGCAAAACTAGAACTGGAGTTGTGGTAAAGAAAGTCTTGAGCTTCTAAAAGCTCTCCTCACACTTATCCGACCGCCTGAAAGTAGTAACCTTTTGGGTTAATTTGGTCAAAGGCGATGTAATAGACAAGAAACCCTCCACGAAGCGACGATAATAATCGGCCAAGCTAAGAAAGCTCTGAATCTCCATAGTTGAGGACGGTCTGGGACAACTCTGAACCGCCTCTATCTTTTTTGGATCCACCTTGAATGCCCTCACTGGACACCACGTGCCCCAAGAACGCCACTGAGATAAGCCAAAACTCACACTTGGAGAACTTGGCATAAAGTTTCTCCTCCCTCCACCGCTGCAACACAATCCTCAAATACTGGGCATGCTCCTCCTGGATATGAGAGTACATCGGGATATTATCAATGAATACTATGACAAACGAGTAGAGATAAGGCTGAAATACTCTGTTCATCAGATGCATGAATGTTGCTGGGGCGTTAGTCAACACAAAAGATATCACAAGGAACTCATAATGACCATAACGGGTCCTGAATGCTTTCTTTAGAATATCCTAGTCCCGAATCTTCAACTGGTGATACTTACCTCAAGCCAATCTTAGAGAACACCCTCGCTCCCTGAAGCTAGTCAAATAGATCATCAATGCGTGGCAAAGGATACTTGTTCTTGATTATAACTTTGTTCAACTGCTTATAATCGATGCACATCCGTATAGTACCATCCTTCTTCTTCACAAACAGGACCGGTGCACCCCAAGGCGACACAATTGGTCATATAAACCCCTTATCAAGAAGTTCCTGAAGCTGCTCCTTCAATTCCTTCAACTTAGCTGGTGCCATACCATACGTTGGAATAGAAATGGACTGAGTGCACGACACCAAGTCAATACCAAAGTCGATATCCCTGTCGGGCGGCATACGCGACAGGTCTGCAAGAAACACATCCAAAAATTCTTGCACCACCATAACAGAATCAATAGTAGGAGTATCAGCACTAATGTCCCTCACAAAGGCCAAATAAGATATACAACCCTTCCGAACCATCCGCTGGGCCTTCAAATTTGAAATCACTCTGCTGGGAACATAGTCTAGAGAACCTCTACACTCAATCCTTGGCAACCCCTGCATCGCCAATGTCACGGTCTTAGTGTGACAATCCAGAATAGCATGACATGGAGACAACTAATCCATACCCAAGATCACGTCAAAATTAACCATACTAATTAATAAGAGATCAACTTTAGTCTCCAATCCACAAATAGTCACTACACATGACCGATATACACGGTCCATAATAATAGTATCGCCCACTAGCGTAGATACATGAACAAATGAAACTAAGGACTCACGAGGCATATCCAGATATTGAGAAAAATATGATGATACATACGAATAAGTGGAACTAGGGTCAAATAATACAGAGGCATCCTTGTGGCATATTGAGACAATACCTGTGATCACTACATCTGAAACAACAACATATGGTTTGGAAGGAATAACATAGAATAGGGCATGACCGCCACTTGATCGGCCTCCCCCTATAGGGCGACCTCTAGCTGCCTAGTCCCCACCTCGAGCTAGCTGGGCGGGTGGTAAGTAACTGGTGTGGAAGTCGCAGCCTGACTCCTCTGCTGTACTAGACCTCCCGGGCGACGCGGACACTGCCTCCACATATGCCCAAAACGGTGGTGGTGGTGGGGACTGAAGGGGGCCCCGAGCACCGAGATAACTGCTAGAAAGACCTAACATCGATGAACCATGAACCGATGGAACACGAGACGAACTCTGAGCTGGAAGGGTACTGAAAGATGACTGACCCTGACAAGCACTATACGAACCATTACTGGATAATGCACCACGGTGAACTAGACGAGCCATCTGAGCTGGCCTATAAAGACGACCCCTGCTATGGTAGGATTGCCCCCAGAACTAACACCACCAAAACCACCCGAATCTTGAGGCCTCTTGGCCTCTCTCTCCTCACGCTCCTGACTACGAACCATCTCCATCTGCCGAGCAATATCAACCACCTCGTTGAAAGTAGCATGAGATACTCTCTCCCCAGTCATAAGCAACCATAACTGATATGTGAGGTAATCAATGAACCTCCTAATCCTCTCCCTATCCGTGGGAACCAACCAAACTGTGTGACAGGCCAAATTGAAAAATCTCATCCCGTACTGAGCCATAAACATGCCATCCTAACGTAGCTGCTCAAATTGTCTGTGCAGCTCCTCCCTGCGATACTGTGGCACGAACTTCTCCAAGAAGAGAATAGAGAACTACGCCATGTAAGTGGTGCTGCACCGACTGGCCTGTGTCTCTTGTAAGCCTCCCACCATCTAGAGGCAACCCCAGTAAACTGAAAAGTAGTGAATGAGACCGCACTGGTCTATAGAATACCTGCCGTGCGAAGAATCCGCTGGCACCTATCCAAAAAGTCCTAGGCATCCTCAGACTCAGCCCCACTGAATGTTGGAGGCTGGAGCCTCCTAAATCTCTCTAGTCTACTATGCTCATCATCAGTCATAACGGGACCCACTTGAGCCTGAGCGACTGCAACTGGCTGGGTTGGTAGTACCCCCGGTGTCTGAAGTCCCTGCACCACCTGCTCTGCTGTACAGGAGGCAGGAGTCTGAATACCTCTATCGGCTTGAGAAGTGGCTGATTTGGCTGGAACAGAGACTACCTGAGCAAGGCTGGTGTACACCGTCAAAATCTGAGCCAAAGCCTCCTGAAGGCCTGGAATCCCAATGGGCACAACTGGTGCCTCACTGGCTGAACCACATTTGGAACCTACTCCTGAGCTGGAGCAACTGGTGGATCTGTAGGTGTTGCTCTAGCTGCTGTACGAGATGCACCTCTGCCCCTACCGCAGCCCCTACCACGACCTTGGCCTCTCGTGGCCCTAGCTGGTGGTACTGGTGGCTGTCCGTCCTGTCAAGTAGCACGTGTCCTCACTATCTGTGAGAGAATAGAATACAGAAGTTTAGTTACCGGAATCAACAAGTTAGTACGACAAGAATACAAGAATGTGAAGTTTCCTAAGGGTTCGAAAGCGTCTCGAAGATAAGTATAGACGTCTCCGTACCGATCCACAAGACTCTACTAAACTTGCTCATGACTCGTGAGACCTATGTAACATAGGCTCTGATACCAACTTATCACGACCCAAAACTAGTGTGTCCTAATGGCGCCTAACGTGGTACTAGGCAAGACGACATTTCAAAATATTTCAACACTTTTAAATGAAAATTATCTAAATAGTTTAAATAACTAAAGCTCTCATAAACTGGATAAAAATCAAAACTCGACACGGAAGTTCCCAAATCGGGGTGTCATTGAGTACATGAGCGTCTATACAACACAAGTCTGGAGGTAATGTCTATGAAAGTCTAAAACTAGATACATAAAGCGGGAAGATAGGGAAGGAGAGACAAGGTCTGTGAACGCCGGGCATCTACCTTGGAATCTCCAACGATCAAGCTGCGCAAAGAAATCAACATCCATCGTGTCCGGAAACACCCGGATCTGCACACAAATTACAGGGTGTAGCGTGAGTACAACCAACTCAGTAAGTAATAAGACTAAATAATGGACTGAAAGTAGTGACGAGATTCACAGATATAACTCAATTACAGAAATTACAACATAGAAAGGTAGGCATGCTTTCAAATTTGACAATTAAGGCCAAATCAGTTAATTCATATCAAGTTCAATTGAAACAGGATATAATATCTCTGAGAAAACATGGTGTAAACCTAGAACTACCCGGACATAAACATGAATAGTATCTACGTACGGACTCTCGTCACTTCGTGCGTACATAGCCTCCCCACAAATAACAACGCATATTAATTAATTTCACCTATGGGGTAAATTCCCTTTCACAAGGTTAGAAAAGAGACTTACCTCATCGCAAGCCTACTTCCCAAATTCAAGAATGCGCTCGAACCTCCGAAATTGATGCCCAACGACTTGGAACTAGCCAAACATTACATAAACCGATCAATCTATGCTCAAAAGTTCATATCTCCACTATCAAAGTGATTACCCAATTCAATTTGCAAAATTCCTAAAATTCACCCCCGGGCCCACACGCCCGGATTCTGGAAATGTTTGAAGAAAGTTGCTACCCATGACCTTAAGTACATAATATATGGTTTTCACTAAGTTTCATAATCAGTTTCGTGGTAAAATCCCATTTTTACTAAACCCTAGGTTCCTCACCTAAACCCATGATTTCTACCAAATTTTCATGTTGAAATCTACCCATAATCTATGTATTAAACTCATATCAAGGTAGGAATTACTTACCCTCAATAACCAGGTTGAAATCTCTCCCTTTTGAAGCTCTAAAATCGTCCAAGTGAGTAAAGAATGAGAGAAAAATGCTCAAGTCCCGTATTAAATGAAGACACTGCCCCAGCGATTTTTGCACCTGCGGTGCATTGGCCACATCTGCGTATCCCGCTTCTGCGGAATAAGGGTCCGTTTCTGCGAAAATTGACTGGGCCAGCTGGGGTCACTTCTGCGGACGAGCTCCCACTTCTGCGGTCCCGCTTTTGCGGAAAAGTGGCCACATCTACGGAACTGGTCTACCTTCCTTGGTCCGTATCTTCGAGGCTAGGCTCGCACCTGCGGCTTGGCAACCGCAGGTGCGGTTATGACAGAACTGGGGAGTTTCAGCTATTGCTTCAGCTCCCGAAATGGTCCGAGTCTCATCCGATTGACACTCGGGGCTCCCGGGCCCCGCCCGAATATACCGACAAGTTTGGAATCATAAAACGGACTCGCTTGAACTCTCGGAATGCTTGAAACAACATTAAAACTAAGAATCACATCCCAAAACCAATTGAATCCAACTTAAGAACTTCAAGTTCTTCAATTTACTTCCAATGCGCCGAAACATGCTTAAACTACTCGGAATGACACCAAATTTTACGTGCAAGTCTTAAATGACATTACGAAACTATTCCTGGTCTTGAAATTCCGTCTGGACCTCGATATCACCAAAACCCGTTCCAAACCAAATTTAAAGAACTTCAAGAACCAACTTTTGATATTAGGCACCGAAACGCTCCGGGGTCATCCAACACCTGATCCGAATATATGCCCAAGTCCAAAATTGTCATACGAACCTATTGGAACCGTCAAATCCTGATTCCGAGGTCGTTTACTCAAAATGTTGACCGGAGTCAAACTTGGCCTTTTAAGCCAACCTTAAGGAACCAAGTGTTCCGATTTCAACCCGAATCCTTTCAAACCCCGAACTAATCGTCCCCGCAAGTAATAAAACAGTTAAAGCATGTACGAAAAGCCTTATTTAGGGGAATGGGGTTCTAGAAAGCAAAATGACTGGTCGGGTTGTTACACTTAAAGAGCTCCAAAATCACCTAAGGAATGAAAGAAATGAGCTAAAATTGCCTAAGTCCAGAAATAAAAAGAACTCACTGCCTCCAGCTATTCCGCTTCTGCGGACCTTAGGTCGTACCTGCGATGCCATTTCTGCGGGCAAAGGTACGCTTCTGTGGAAGATAACCAGCCCATATTTGGGCGCACCTGCGAAAAGGGAACCGCACCTGCGAGCCCGCTTCTACGGCTCGCCCCCTCGCACCTGCGGCCTTCCCCGCTTCTGCGATCAAATTCTTTGCATATGCGCCTTCGCAGATGCAGTCCCTTCCTTGCTTTTGCAACCACTGGGCAGCCCATTCCATTTCGCTTCTGCAGTCATTGGCTCGCTTCTGTGAGCTCGCACCTGCGGCTAGTTCCTCGCAGGTGCGATTGCACCAGAAGTTCTGCTGCTTCAGCTATTTTCTCCAAGTCCAAACGAGTTCCGTGCATCGTCCGAATGGCATCCGGGTCCCCCGAGGCCTCTCCCAAACATATCAAAAGTTCGTAACCACAAGACGGACCTGCTCGACCTCTCGAAACACAGAAAACAACACCAAAACTAAGAATCACACTCCAAACCAAATTGAATCAACTTATGAACTTTAAGTTCTTCCAACTTACTCCGAACGCACCGAATCATACTTAAACTACTCGCAATGATACCAAATTTTGTATGCAAGTCTTAAATAACTATATGGAACTATTCCCGGGCTCAAAATCCTAAACGGACTTTAATAACACCAAAACCTACTTCTAACCAAATTTTAAGAACTTTAAAACCTTCAATGCGCCAACTTACAACTTTAGACGCCGAAACACTCCCGGGTCATCCAAAACCCGATCCGAATACACAAACAAGTCCAAATTCATCATATGAACCTATTGGAATCGTCAAATCCCAGTTCTGAGGTCGTTTACTAAAAATACTGATCCAAGTCAAACTTAACCCTTTTAAGCCAATATTAAGGAACTAAATATTTCGATTTCAACCCGAACCCTTCCAAAGTCGAACTAACGATCCCCGCAAGTCATAAAATTATAAAAGCACATACAAGGAGTCTTATTTAGGGCAATGGGGATCTAGAAGGCAAAATGACCGGTCGGGTCGTTACAAATTAAGCGGATGAATAGCCTTTCCAGGGCCCCACTCAAGGTTTCAGCTTTTATAATGGAGGTTTTATTTTTCGAGAAATTAAACATTACTGCTAATGAAATTAACTAGTCAGATTTTGTTTCTTCTACTATGTCTTTTGAAGAAGGGGAAAAAGATATGGTTGCCGTACAAGTATTGTTGGGAAAAATAATATCCCCCCCAGGAATAACATCCATGGTAAATAACTATAACACAAGAGAGTAACAACAACACCAAATCTTTTAACTGGGTAAAATATAATACCCGAGCAGAGCAATATAATAACACTATAATATTACAACTTGGTAGTGTCAAGCCAATCGGAGAGGCTAGATACCTCATGAAAATGTGTCCGTTCCACCCCCATCTCCGCCACGAGCGACTCCACACTGGATATTGCCCAACAAAGGTTATGCTAGTGCAATAGTCCCTCCCCGTATTAGGGCGAGCAAATTCTAAATCACCAATGTGATGCTCACTTTGATGGAGCAACAGGGTTTCTTTACTGGTGCTCCAACTCAAAATGCTTATAAACATTTGAAGGGCTTTGTGGATACATGTTGGGGATCAAGCAAACTAATGTTTCTGAGGATGCATTGAGGCTAAGGCTTTTTCCCTTCTCTCTACGGGGGAAAGCTTTAGATTTGTTGGAATGATTGCCGAACCATTCAATTCACACTTGTGATGAGTTGAAAGAAAAGTTTATTGCTAAGTTTTTCTCTCCCGGGCACATGGCTACACTTCGAGATGAGATCTTGGCATTCAAGCAAGAGCCGAATGAACCACTACACGAAATATGGGAGCGCTATAGAACAATGGTTAAGGAATTTCCCAACAACTATATGCCGGAAAACATGATTCAACAAACCTTTTATCGTAAGACTAACACAACCAACCAATGTGTAGTGAATCAACTAGCCGGTGGGAACTTTATGACTATACCTTATGCAGAGGCGTGTGAAATCTTGGATGAGATGGCGAAAACGTCATCGGTTTAGCAATCCCAGTCCAATGTCCCACAAGGTGATCCGAATATGATCCTTCACAAAGAATTACAAGACCATGGGCAAGCCATTGCCGAATTGATCACTACTATGACTCAACTAGAAAAGGCCCAACTAAATCAAGTGCAAGCTCCTAAGCAAGTTAATGCTATGGAGGGAGTGAATATAATGGTGAACAAGAGTAGGACCAAGGGTCCACAAGTGCAAACTCGAGTGGAGAACTATGTGCAAGATGGTGGTGGTTTTGAGCAAGATGATTCTTATAATGACCAAGAGGAAGAAGTTCAATATGTGAACAATTTTCAAGGGCAAAGAAACAACTTCCAAGGTCCAAACCAACAACAATGGCGACCACAAAACAATCATGGCAATTGAAATTCTAACAATCAAGGAAATTAGAGTGGAAACAACCAAGGAAATTAGGGAGGCAATAGTCAAGGTGGAAGGAGTAACAATCAAGGCAACCAGGGGTCAGGTTTTCAAAGGCCCCCGATGTATCAACAACCGAGCAACCTACCTCTATATCCTTCCCATGGTTTAAGTTCTTCAAACAATGAGATGAGACATATTGAAAGTATGTTCAAGCAAATGATGGAAAAGAATGTCGATTCAGTAATGATCCGATTTGTCATTTTAAGAATCTATGCCCCATTCAGCTACATAAGGTCTCGAGCAGCTTCGTAATATGTATTATGACCCGCGTGTATTGTCGAGTTTGATTTTTGAAAGATTCGGAATTTAATTTAAAGAACAATTCTCATTTTTGAAGCTTAAATAGAAAAAGTTGACCGGAGAGTTGACTTTTGAGCAAATGACCCCGAAATAGAATTTTAATAATTTTAATAGTTCCGTATGGTAATTTTGGACTTAGGAGCATGTCCGGAAAATTTTTGGAAGTCTGTAGTGAAATTTTGCTTGAAATGGTGAAAGTTAAATTTTTGGGAAGTTTGACCGGGGAGTTGGCTTTTTGATATCGGAGTCGGAATTCAGTTCTGAAATTTTTTATAGAGTCGTTATATCATTTATGACTTGTGTGCAAAATTTGAGGTCAATCGGAATTGATTTGATACGTTTCGGCGCAAAATATAAAAGGTGGAAGATTTGAAAACTCATAATTCGATTCGATGCGCGATTCGTAATTTCGGCGTTGTTTGGCATGGTTTGAAGCCTCAAAGTTCGTATTGTATTTTGGGACATGTTGTCATATTTGGTTAAGGTCCCGAGGGACTTAGGTGGATTTCGGAAGGTTAACAGAATGGATTTCAGACAAAAGGAGCTGCTGGAATTTTTCTGCTGCAGAAGCTGTTTTTGGACAACAACTGGTGCAATCGCAGAGCTGATTTTGGAAGCTTATATCTCGAAATCTATAAGGAATATAAAAATTATCAAAATATTAAAATTGTAGCCCTTTGATTCTAGTTTCTAGAATAATAAACCATTTATCTTTTGGACATTTGTACAAAAAGTTATGATTGATTGACATTAGCTGGTACTGCAGATTTTGGCTACAGCAGTGTGCATCGCCAGAAATTTCTGTTACAGAGGGTTGATTTTAGGAGCTTATATATCGCAATCTATAAGGAGTTGGGCGATGAGCAAAACATGAAAGTTGTAGCCCTTTGTATCTAGTTTGCAGAACTTTAAACCGTTTGGAACTTGGAGTTGAGTACAAGAAGTTATGGTTGATACATTACAGGCTGTCGAGGAAGAGTTTGATGTTTTCAACATAAGCATGTAATGATCCAAAAGTCCATTTTTAATTCTAGAGATCGAAATTTGATTTCTAGACTTTCGAGATTTTGATAATGAATTATAGGAGTGATCTGGAAAGTTTGGTCTAATTTCATCAAGTCGCGATTGAGTTTCTAGAGCGAAACATGAGTTAATTGTTTAACGAGCGAAATTTGTATTACATTGAGAAAATGAGCTCCGAATTGAGTTTCGACTGAACGAGTATGTTCGTATTTTTATTTGTGACTCATAGGAACAAGAATCGTTGAATTCTGAGTTCGTATGATAGAATTGGAGCCTTTTTAGTGAAACAAAACTGCTGGTGTAAACAGTCCTGGTGCGCACCTTTAGCGACCATATTTGACACTTTTAGCGACGGGATTTGACTTTTTGTGACCAAAATAGTGTTTTTTGGGCGGAAACTTAAGGACTAAAAATGGTCATTTCCTTCATTTCATTTTGGATTTTTGGAGCACAGTTCTTGGGCGATTTTGAGGATTTCTTCAAGACTTCAACTTGGGTAAGTGTCCTATATCCAAAAGTGATTATATTTCATAAATCCATGGTCATATTCATCATTTATTTCGGATTTAAATGGAAGAAATCAAGATTTTTGCAAAACTTTTCAAGAACAACAATTTTAGATTTGGAGGTCGAGTTGTTACTGGAATTTGATAAAATTGGTATGGGTGGACTCGTAATCTAATGAGTTGTCGAATTTTGTGAGTTTCGTCGGATTTTGAGACGTGGTCCCCACGTGCAATTTTTGAGTTAAATTTAGGATTTTGTTAAAAAATTAGTATTTTCACATGGAATTAATTCTTATAATTAGTATTCACTGAATTGAATTAATTTGGTTAGATTTGAGTTGTTCGGAGGTCAATTCAAGCAAGAAAGTGATTTTGGAATATCGGCCTAACTTCAAAAAGGTAAGTACCTTGCCTAACCTTGAGTGTGGGAATTACCTCTTAGGCATTGAGTCTTATGTGAAAATTGTGTAATTGAAACCATGTACGCGAGGTGACGAATACGTACTTAGTTTATATGTGCATATTTTATTGGTTGAAATTCGTAGACGCCCTTAAGTATTAAATTGGAAAATTGTTGTAACTTATTAAATCCCTTATTTGTCATGCCTCATTCCTTGTTTGCCGAGGTTGTTTTTATATGATAACTTGGTGTAATTGCCACTTGACTTTTATGTGAACTCTGTGTTTGTTTGAGTTGCCATTTTTATGGAAAACACTTTCATTATTGATTTTTACCTACAAATAATTTAAATGGAAAAATTTAGTTAATAAGATGAATAAATCTATTTATTTTTTGAAGTTGTGATTTAAAAGAGGTGTTGTTCCTTGATGAATTACTTTTTAGTTCCCGTTGTTGAAAATTTGGAATTGAATTATAAAGGCCGTGAATCATATTGAGGCAAAGTTTCAAATTGTGAAATATTATTCGATTGAGTTGTTCACTCCCGAACATTTTGTTAAGATGTTGTACACATTATGATCGAGTCGTGTGCTCCTTATTTTGGAAAAATAATGTATTGTTGATTTCTGTGGAAAGTTATAATATTTGAGCACTTGATGTGCAATTTGTGATATGTTGTAATATTTGAGCACTTGATGTGCAATTTGTGATATGTTGTAATATTAGAGCACTTGATGTGCAATTTGTGATATGTTGTGATATGTGAGCACTTGAGGTGGAAGTTGTATTGTGCTGTGATATTTGGGCACTTGAGATGCGATTTGTGAAATATTTTGATATTGATACGCATGCGGTGATATAAGGTCAGGGTGTTGAAACGCATGCGGTGAGATAAGGGTAGCTTGAAACGCGTGGCTAGTAGGGGAACTACTAGAAGTCATGCGGTGTGATAAGGGTGGCTAAAACGTGGGATGCTATTTCGGAAAAAATAATTTCTTTAAAAAATGAAATGTGAAGGCTCCCGCGGTGATATAAGGAAATGAGATATTGTGAATTTACTTATGATTTGGGACTACGAGGCGGTACCTCGGGAGTGCCCTGTTGATATTTCTTTATTTACGTTCTTTTCTTGGGTGATTTTCTTTCATTTAATATGTAAATTCTTATCTTCTTTCATGATGTACTAGTTGACTTTATTATTATGTGTTTTGTGCTCCTAGTTGTATTATGTTGGCTTTGGCTTTTTAGCACGAGACTCTGAAGAAGTATATTTCTGGTGTTTCTTACTGGTTTTCTATGATTGAGTTGATTTAAATAAAAGAAATTATTATTATGTTTTAAATTAAATAGTTTTACATCCAAATCAGTAGTTTATCTGATGCTTTAATTTAAGTGCAATGTTATTTTCTTCACCCAAAATGATTTCTAAAATAAATTCATTTCTTTGTTGATTTCTTACTTGATTTAAAAATTATAAACTCACTTTAGTGGAAATAAATTGATCATGTGGATCTTATATACATTGATATTATTGGCACGTGAGTTGTCTATGCAGTTGTGATAAAAATATGGGCACGAAGTGCCGTGGAAATATGGAAGTGGGCTGAGACCCATATGTTTATGATTTTGAAATGAGGTGTCACAAGGTGACTTTTATTTGAAAGAATTATATTCAAAATATTATTTCAAAGAATTATATTCGGAAGATATTTATTCGAAAGAATTATATGTGAAAGATTTATATTTGAAGGACATGTTTAATTGGTTGTACTTGTGTTCCTTATTCGTCTGAGCAATAATTATGATGTTCTTGTTGCCTTGCTGTTATATCACTGGTTTATTTTGTTGTTATCATTTCTAGTTATTTTCTAGTACTATTGTATACTACTATATTGCACAGGTTATTTGACTAGTGAGTGTCTTGACTGTACCTCGTCACTACTCTATCGAGGTTAGTCTTGATACTTGCTGGGTACCGACTGTGGTGTACTCATACTACACTTCTGTACATTTTTGTGCAGAGCCAGGTATTGGAGATATTGGACTCGGGCAAAGCTAGTGTGTTGATTGCAAGGATTCAAGGTAGAGCTGCTTGGTCGTCGCAGTCCCTTGGAGTCTTTTTATTTTATTATACTGTCAACTCTTATTCGAACAATATTGTATATTCGATATTTGAGATTCATTGCATGTATTCAGTTAGAGTTCATGACTCAGTATTACCAATCTTGGGAAGGTGTTATAATTATTTCCGCTGTTGGTTTCGACACATGTATTAAATTATATGTTAAAAAAATAAAAAAAAATGGCTTGAATTGTAATTGTAATTGGCTTACCTAGTCTTAGAGACTAAGTGCCATCACGATGCCTGTGGTAGGATTTTGGGTCGTGATAAGTTGGTATCAGAGCTCTAGGTTCATAGGTTCTATGAGTCACGAACGAGTTTAGTAGAGTCTTGCGGATCGGTACGGAGACGTCTGTACTTATCTTCGAGAGGCTACAGAGCTAGTAGACAAAATAAAAAAAAATGTAAATATGTGGTACAATCCTCCTCTCAACCGTAAACTCAAACTCTCGATTAACAGTTCAAACTCCTCTTAATGGACCTCACCAGATATATTGTCATAGTTCAAATCAGGAAAAATTCCCAGATACACTGGCTTCTTAACAAATATTACGCACGATTCCATAGTAGTATTTTATAGAAATACCGAGGCGAATGGCCCGATCCCATCATAATGTGCGCACTGCCGAGGGTCGAACGACACAAACCATAGATACATCTATTATATTGCAAAGGCAAACGACCCGCTCCCATGAGAGTGTGGTACATAATCCTGCCTAGGCGAACGGCCTGATCCCATCAAAATGTCCGCACTACCGAGGGTCGAACAACACGAACCATAGAGATGTGATATGCTACTTGATTTAACCGCGGAATAATTGTGCTCCCCTTACGAATTTCTCTCGCGTTGTGCGTCTTCATCGAAAAGCTTCATTAAAGTGCATAAATCACACGTTTATTCGTGAGTGGGGTCAAGGACCCGTTAAATCTTCTTATTCTAATGGGATCGGGACGCTCGCCTCGGTAGTATGAATCCCCAAGTTTGGTATAGTCCAAAACATTCCACCTTTGCTACTTGACTGGTGGAAAGACCTTGCACCTTGTGACAAAAATCATGTGAGGAGAATACTTGGTGACCCGCCATCTTTGATGAACGTTCGACCAAATAGGATATTGATTGAGGCCGCTACCATGTTCTGGGATGAGAAAAGAGTTGTTTTTCGATTTGGCAATATATAAATGACTCCTCTCTTAGAAGAAATAGGAGGCTTCGGCAAGTTTCCATGGTCTAGTCCGGAATTACTGGTACCAGAGAATCGCAATCCCCGTAGTTTTCTGTAAATGTTGAGTTTTAAGGAGAATGATGAACTGCTCTATCTAAAGAAATCATACATCCTTTTTGAATTTATTTACGAGTGTTATGGGTATAGCAAATCGTATCGTCTTCACCATGATAAACTCGCAATCACTTCCTTGGGTTGGGTGCACAGCCTGGTTTATGTGTTCGTCGTCTGCTTCTTGGGTTTGTTGATATTTCCAATGAAAAAAGGAAGGATTCATACTCGCTTAGCCATGGTTGCTAGGACCTTGATGGATTGCATCGAGAGAAAAACTTATACCATCATCCCTATGATCTTAGCTGAGATGTACCGAGCTCTAGATCGGCGCAAGAAGGGATTTGGACACTTTGAGGATTGTAATCTATTGCTACAAGTCTGGCTACTAGAACACTTTCAGAGAGAAGAGTACTGTCAAGAGCTTCTGCGAAGGCCACTGAATGACTACATAGCCAACCATCACCCAAAGAAAAGGATGTTTATTCTGTACAGGTTTGCACAACCTGAAAATGTTGTAAGTTGGGTGCGTTTCTTCAACAATCTGATAGGCGAGTAGGTACATTGGATGTTTGAATAGTTTTCTAGTAGTGAGTTCATCATCACGTCAAGGGGGGCTACTCATTTGGTACTGATCGAATTGCGAGCCATCTATCCTTACGCTCCTATAAGAGTAATGAGACAAGCTGGAAGGAAACAAGTCATACCTCAGGTTTCCAACGTGGTCCAGTACAAAGCAGATTTCAAGGGAGACATCATTCCATTCAAGTTCGAGGCACAACATATGTCGAACCAAAAGATTATTTTGGAAGGAGAAACTATCGAGCCAGGCAGGTATCACGCTGGCCATATGTACTACTATCTATCATGGCTGGAAGACGCCGTAGCAGGGGACGTCAAGCCAGGAGTCAATCTGAAGAATAGGATCATAGATGAAGTGGCTGAGGCACAAGTTAAGTACAAGAGGCTACACAAAAGGGTGTTCGAGTCCGAAGCTAAAAATCTGGAGCAACACAAAGTGAACATGGAGGCGATAAGGGAATGGAACAAGATTGCCACTAAGTCAATAGAAAGATTGACTGTCAAGGCATGAACAAGGACTGATGGAGCTAGAAGGGATGATGAGAAAGAGACTAATACTTGGAACAAGGACTGATGGAACTAGAAGGGAAGATGAGAAAGAGACTCTCGGACTGTCAAGGCATGAACGACGATGAAGGAGGAAATCTAGCAAAAGCTTACTTACTGTTGGATATGTGCGATCTGGGAAATCTAATTGATGCGGTCCAAAGAGCCAAGCATGGAGAAGGTCCTTCAGGGACCCAGTAGATTAGGAGATAATTTTCTTTACTTCTTTCTAGCTTAGATTTAGATGTAATAAGGCTTGATGCCAATAGTGACTTTATTATTATTGTCGATTTAGTGAAGGTTTGTTTTGGACTATTTTCGCATTAATGAAATGAAGCAAAGTTGGCATCAATTTTCTCCAAGTCTATGTGTCGCTTAGTCCTACCTCAGGCATAATGAGGTCCCCAAAATTAGGACGTGGATTCTTGCATGACTTAGTGAAACATGTTTAAATACTGCAAAATTCTTTTATTTTCACCTTACTAATTTGGTTACCATTTACTTTTATTTTCTTTTGATTATTCTCATTCCCAAAAGTTGGTTCATGCATACTGGCATCGTCAGCATACCACACTAGATCCAGACGTCCTCCACCTAGTTACCCGAAAGGCAAAAGCAAGGGAAAAGTGAAGATGGATGATTTAAGTATCAGGAAAGACAATGCTACCATGGTAGAAAACATTGAAACTTCAGATGGCAGAAGTACTCCGGGGCAGAACGAGTTGGTCTTACGAATAGAGCAGAAAATCCTGGAAGTACATGGTGAGATCGAGCAGGTCTGAAATCTGGAAAACCTCTCCCTCACTCTCAATGTTCCCGACATCAACCAACAAAACCCGACTATCCAGAATCAAACACCCCACCCACAAGACCAAAATCTGCCACCAAATCCTCCCGCACCACACCGGTATCATAATCCCGCACCCCCACAGAACTTTAATACGCCACCAGTGCCAATCCCTCAATAACAACACAATCATCCAACTCAATACCCGCAAACGACTACTTATCACACCCCTCAAAATGCACTGCAACCTACTCCTGATCCCCAAAACTCGACCAACGACCATCCATGTACCCAAGTTCTGGGAACTCATCAAAACAACCCGATATATGTGGAAACCTTACCCCATACTCCGCAGCAAACCCTATACATACCTGAATTGACTGAAAATGACCTGCTCATTAGAAACATGGCAGATGAGCTCAAAAAGCTTACAGGGAGAGTCCAGAGTGTTGAAGGTGGTAAAGGCATTGAAGGTCTAAACTATGAGGACCTATGTATTCAGCCGGATGTGGAACTGCCGGAGGGTTACAAACATCCCAAGTTCTAAATGTTCGATGGTACCGGTGATCTGAAGGTAAATCTGAGAACATACTCCGACAAGCTTGTAGGGGTGGGAAAGAATGAATAAATCTGCATGAAACTGTTCATGTGAAGCCTTACAGGAGACGCTTTGTCTTGGTATATCAGTCAAAACCCAAAGAAGTGGTTAGTTGGGTGCGTATGGCATCAGATTTCATGAATAGATTCAGGTTCAACACGGAAAATGTGCCAGACATTTTCTACATTCAAAATCTCAAGAAGAATGCGACAGAAACCTTCCGCGAATATGTTACTCGTTGGAGATCAGAGGCTGCAAAGGTAAGGCCAGCCCTTGAAGAAGAACAAATGAACAAGTTCTTTGTCAGAGCTCAAGACCCTCAGTATTACAAAAGCTTGATGGTTATTGAAAATTACAAGTTCTCCGACATCATCAAGCTAGGAGAAAGAATATAAGAAGGAATTAAGAATGGGATGGTAACCAATTTTGAGGCACTGCAGGCTACGAATAAAGCTTTTCAATCAGGAGGTATTTCAAAGAAGAAGGAAGGTGCCGTGATGGTAGCTCAAGGTCCCAAGTCTCCCCTTACTTACCAAACACCTCCACCCATATATCAACCTTTACCTCCAAAATACCAATACCCTGCCACCGCATACTATACCTACAACACTCAACCTGCATATTACCATTCACCTCCACCCGCCCGCTAAAATTACCCAAAGCCACGTCCAAATTTTGACTGCATACCTCCTAGACAATACACTCCAATTTCTGAACCCATAGACCAACTGTATGAGAGACTAAAGGCCGCTGATAATGTCACCCCTATTCCTACCGTTGTTGTGGAAAATCCTTCTCAATGGATCAACCCCAACAAGACATGTGCTTATCATTCAGGAATGAATGGTCATACTATTGAGGAATGTCGCACGTTGAAAGACAAGATTCAGACATTGATCGACACTAAGTTTATACAAGCAAAGGAAGCTGCACCAAATGTTCGCAACAAACCTTTCCCGGATTACAGAGGCGCGAGAGTGAATGTGATAGAAACTGACGAGGAATGGGATCAGGAAGGGTCCATCGGACTCATTCGAGAGGGAGACTCCCTTAAAACATCTCCGGTCACCCTCACGCCAGTTGTGGTACAAACCCAGGCGCCATTTGAAGTTGATGTAACTACACCCTTCACTGTGATGGTAGCTCCCACACCAGCTTACAAATCTTATGCCATCCCATGGGATTATGTTGCAGAAGCAAGAAGAAAGGAAAAAAGCCAAAGTAGAAGAAACAGGTGTCGCGCAAGGTATGACAAGAATCGACAGAGTTTACATACCTGATAATCTTGGTGGAACGAGCAAGGACGCTGCACCTAAGCCGCCTGTTGTCGAGACTGGCACTGACAATCTTTGGAGGAAGATACAAGCAAGGGAGTACTATGTTGTTGACCACTTGAATAAAACTCCTGTTCAGATATCCATCTTATCAATGCTGCAAAGCTCAGACACGCACATGAATGCTCTGATGAAGGTGTTAAGTGAAGATTATGTACCATCCGGCATCACTAGTGGAGAGATGGCTAATTTGGTCGGGCAGGTATTGGAGAGCCACAAAATCATTTTCCACGAAGATGAATTACCACAAGAAGGACTGAGTCACAACAGGGCATTGCACATCACGGTGCAATTCGAAGTTAAGTTCATCGCCAGGGTCTTGATAGATGGAGGTTCGAGTCTTAACATATGTCCACTGACCACTCTAAAGATACTGGGTAAAAGGCCTGAACGAGATACGAATGTGAAGCATGAATGTGAAGGCATTTGATGGATCTCAAAGAGCCACCATTGGAGAAATCAACCTCAACCTACAGATGGGTCCGACTTGGTTTGATGTCGAGTTCTAAGTGCTAGATATATCTGCTACTTACAATCTATTGTTGGGACGGCTATGGATACATGCAGCCGGGGCAGTAGCTTCAACTCTGCCCCAGGCTGTGAAGTTTGAATGGAATCATCAGGAGGTGATCATCCATGGAGATGGGAGCAACCCCATATACACCAACCAGACCATTTGAGTTGTCGAAAACAAAAGGAAGTTGGGTGGAGAAACATATCATCGCATTGAACTAGTTAGCGCAATTGAAAAACACCGATGGTAGAACAACAAGATAGAAAGCATATTATTGTGGACGGGGTATGAACTAGCCAAGGGTCTCGGTAAAAATCTTCAGGGGATCACCAAACCCATACAACCACAGTACCATGGCACGACTTTTGGACTCGGATATGAATACACATGGCAAGAATATCAGGATTGGACACCACCATGGTGTGCTCCTTATTATCCACTGGAACAACCCGTACCACCTCTACACCAGACGTTCTATCAGGCTGACATGATGTAGGGATATGAGGAGGATGAGGTTTTGGCTGGCATGTGAAAACTGTTTC